>NC_142838.1:28489848-28792878 GCF_061612785.1 Hesperophylax consimilis
TTAATGGAATTTTAAATAGCCATCATTTATTGATTGATACCTTCAATATAACAACTAAAATTACTCGATCAAAAATTATTTTTTATTGAAACAATAATATCAGGACTGAGTCATATAGATACTCAACACTGGCAACACTTTCGCAGAAATTATAGATTTGTTCAACCGCAAAGAATATAGTTACAAGAAGGCTATAATAAAGTATATCAGTAATGGACGTAAAATAAGTAAGTAACTAAAATTGCTAGCACAAGCCGGGATTTGTACTAGTGACCTTCTGATTGCTAGTCTAGAGCCTTACCCCTCTACCACTATTCTCCCCATAAAAAAATTTGGCTGAGGAATTTCTTATGGGATATGTCATATAAAAATTATTAATCATCTTGCCAAAAGACGCGCTGTAAGAACCAAACAATATTAAGATGGTAAAATAATATTCTTTGTATTCCGTTTTGAAAGGAACCCAGTTAACTCTTTAATTGTATCTCTTCCCCATCGACAGAGCCATGGAATTGAAAATCAAAGAGATATTTCAGAGTGTGTTGGCTGTTTTCCAATAGTTTCAGATTTGAGCATTATATTTTGGAAGCTTTTGATAAGCCAGCCCTAGGTTCATAATATTATTTATTCAAACACAAAAGTGAACTAAGAATAATTATCATTGTATGCTTATCGAACCGATATTATGAATTAAAATGGTGACAAACACTATAAGGTTTTGTTTTTCTTTAAAAAAATGGATAAACTAAAGTCTGTGACAGGCCACGCTATAAGCGCACCATGTAACCGTGGCTTGCCCTATTCAGTATATCCCTCGCCATACATTCCCATTGGGATTATATGGCGAGTGACACTCTGAAATAGGCCAAGCCACGATGCGTATAGCGTAATCTGTCAGCCCCATAAATATCGTACAATTTTTTTTTTGTTTTTGAGTTGGACAATAGATTTAATGATAAAATTAAGTAAGATTATTACACTTTTATTTTCGTTCCAAAGATAACAAAGGAAATGGGTCCACAAATCTTAGACTCATGTCCATAGCACCAAGTATACATAGGTCTTTGCCAATTAGTCAAATGTTTGGTATTACTAACGCTCGTCTCGTTCTGCAAAAAACTTTCAAGACAATTCATCTTTAACGATCTGCTGGAACATTTATTGATGTTTTTTTAAGCGTATATAATCAAATTCATGACCTTTATTATTTTTAAGGTTAAACAATTCAATGTGTGCGGTGTGTCTATTTAGTGTCAGCTCAAAAGATGACTCACACATTAATCTACTAAAGTAAACCACCGGTGACCTCATCAGATTCAACTAACAAGTTGACTAAAGAGGATTCACATTTATCGATTCTGCTTCAATTGTTATTCAGCAGACAGTTTATGAACAAATATCGGAACCTGTGAACCGGACAACCCCTCTCCAAACTTAAAATAACCTTTCTTAGTTATACATTATTTAGTATTTTGAAACTGTATCGCAAGAAATACGGATCAAATCTGACGCAAATCAAAGGGGTTGAAGTTACCCTTTATTTTCGTAATCCCCAACCCTTTAAATGACTTAAAAACCTGTTTGGATTCCGAGAAAATCGCTCATCGAAAATGTATTTTATTTTATTTAACGACGCTCTGAAAATTATTTCCAGTAAAAAAGGTGTTCTAAAAAACCTTTTTTAATTTCTTTGATATAATAAGCTTTATAAAACTAATTGAATTAATTTTCGTATTATAATACCAAAATCCTTTATTATCCGAGGTGCCTAATATTTTTTTAATCCGATCCTTTTATGCAAATAGATTGATGAATAAACTTTTTGGTGAAGTATGTTGGGTTGTTAGCTTTTAGACTTTTGGCGTCAGAAGCTAACTTTGCTATTCCATTGCTCTACTGATAATAGATATTTATAAAGCATTTGAATAAAATAGAAATATTTAAGGGTTTTGTTTTAACCAACAATGCTTTCAAATGGGTAAAATTATTTGATCATACTTGATAAAAAATTAATAGTTCATTGACCAGTACATTTAGCGCACAATTTATAATTTAATATCACGTCAAAATAAAACCTTTAGTATAAATGAATCAACTTTCACTCAATATTTTTATTATGTATTTTAAATTTTGTTTTAGTCCTTACGTATTTACAAGGTTTTCCCGCGGCCTTATGTAAAAATACAGTTTTCAAAGCAGATACTTCATTTTTCAATATTTTTTGAGCCAAATGAACTGTCTTTCCTGATTTCCCGGCGGGAAATCTCTAGAAATCTATGTTATTGGAAGGAATTGATATTTTTTCAATATATACAATATATTCAAATATATACTGGTGTGTCGTATCGTAATTTTAAATTCTTTAGCTCGTTAAATCGCCCACCACTATACAAGCAACATTTTCCGCTATAGTAGTGGTAGCAGGGGATTATCAAATAACTTGTAACCCAGATTGTCTCTATTTCTTTAAAAAACTAATAATGCTTAAAAAGTACAATACTCTTCTTGAATAATAATAAATCATTCACGTTGCTTAATGATACGGAGACAAGAATATACTTTAAATTGTTTTTTATTATATTCAAAACCTTATCAAGTTTAAGAACTGAATTAAAATCTTGAAAATTTATTCAAAATGTAAATTTTAATATAACATGGATATCGCACCATAATTATACGATTTCAATATTGATGATTTTTTTTCTTAAGAGAGGAATTGTAACCGGATGAACTCATGAATTAAAATTACCAAGGATTCAGACGTTTTTCTCATTTTCCAAGTAATAAATTGTTTTTCGGTGCTCAATTTTTGGAATAAAAATATATTAAATCGTTCACCGATGAACGTGTTTATTGAAGTGAAACTTCTTTACGCGCGTCATGCAATTTCGAGGACCGGAGTAAAACCGACTCATGACCGAAACGAAAATGCGGGTACCCCCACCACCGATTAAAGTTCATTTGATCTAGTCAAAGTTTTGAAGTAACATATAAATGCTTCTTAGCTCATCCCGACAACTGGCGTTGGTGGTGTAATGGTCAGCATAGTTGCCTTCCAAGCAGTTGATCCGAGTTCGATTCTCGGCCATCGCACATTATTTTTTTGTTTTTAACGCCTTTTTCATTCAATATCTTATTTTTTAGTAGGTCAGAACATTTTTTAAAAGAAAATAATATTGCAAAATAATAAAAACACTTATCTCACTGTGATAAAACATTACTCCGCTAGAGCGCGCTTTGCGTTATTGTGTTGGATTAAAATTATTATCTAATCCGTATATTATGATAATTGTATTACATTTATTTAATTAATTTATTTATTTTGATAATATGTAATAATTTACAGAAAAAAAATTAAAACTATCTCCCTCTGATAAAATATCCGTTCGCTAGAGCGCACTACGCGATCTTGTGTGGGATTCTATTTCTGTACATTGTACATTATTTTTAAAAATATATTATATTTTGGGTGTGATGTAGGTAACATTATAAAACATAACAAGCTCTCATATTTTCAGAACCTACATAATATAATCAATTTATGCGGCTTTGCTTACAGTTGGTGCTCAGCGTGGTTGGCTTTCAATCAGTTAAGCGAGGTTCGATTCTCGGCTGTGGCATTTTTGAAGTGAAACCTTGTTGAGGTGGGGGAGCCGCTCACGAACGTTCTCTCTCTTCTCTTCTTTCCTCTCTCTCAGACACCAGCGAACTGCGCCACGCCAAGCATCAGCTGAAACTAGAAGTTTCACTTCTGTCTTGCGTAGGCTTGACACACCCACTTTTTTTCTAAAGAGAAACGGGCACATTATTTAAATGAGTGCAATAAAAATGTATATTATCTTTGTTATTATGCCAAGCATAAGTTCATTAATACACATAGACACATAATAAAGCTAGCCGTAGGTACTAAGGAAAACTAAAGCCAGTGTAAAAATCATAGATAATGATGTGATGAACTTTCACAGTCAATGGAAGATTTAATAGCATAGGAGTCTGCGTTACATCTTAGATTGTTGCAGTGCGATTTTGTCTAGGAGGCCCGAACCGGGTTGATTTTTTAACCAAACGGAGAAAAATATTAAGAATCTTTTTAATTTTTGGGAATCTGGTTAAAGCGGGATTAAAGGCCCTTAACGAATGAATAGGTTTCCCGATAAACTTGAAACGGCCTGCAATCCAATTGTAATGTCAAAGGAATTGCAGGTACCTACAGGTTACTAAAAACAGTTAAAACTACTTAATTTAGGTTGATACTTATTATTTTTAATAGTTAATTTTATTAATCCTAGTTTATTTAAATCAAAACCTTAAACAGTTTGGTCCTTGATTTGTTAGAAATATTCTTTGGCGTTCACCTGCGAAGCAACATTTAATTCATGCTTATTTTTTGATAATTCAAGTTTAATGACCAAAACATAAAAGAAATATGCTAGCAGCAAAAAATCTTACCGGGAGGTACAATAATTTTAAGTTATTCTTCATGGAATTTATGTTATAAAAAAAAAACTGTAAATATGTTCAAAAGATTCAAAAGACAATGTGTTCGACTGAAAAAACGAACATAATTCGAAATATTCCAAATATTTAGCACTATATTTTATGGAAACACTTCATTCAATTGGCATGATTTATTTTTGAGGTAATATGCCGTGCTACCCCCTTCTTTAGTCAAAGTTTCAGACAGCACTGCAACGTTCATCATTAAGACAGATGTATAATCGAAGATTGTGGTGAAGCTTGTTCTCGTGTATGTAGATGTGATACCGTATTGCCAACTCCAATCCTATAAGAACTGTTTTTTCAGTATAATTTAAAAATTTTTCAACCGTCATTTACGCAATATGGCATAATACCCGAAATATATATAATTTCTAACAAAATTACATAATGTTACAACATAATAAAATATACAGCGCAATGCTTGTTTGTAATTTTCATTATCGTGTACATACTATATTCTAAACTTTGATATTTCTTCGTGTATTTTTATTTTTATATCTCAATGATATGTTATGTAAACCTTGTATGCAAATGTATTAAATAATAAAATATGTTATGCATGCATGTATTAATATTTAATATACATATTTATAAATATTATATATTAATTACCCTCCTCAGAATATATTGTATCTAGTGAGGCGGGTAAAGAAAACATCGTATTCAAAAAATCATAACCAAGATAAAGGCCCTGGTTGCCTGCACTGGAATACTGAACACTGAAAATTACTTAAACCAATTCAGAAAAGTGAAAAATAGCATCGACTGTTTTCATTTGCTTTTTTCCACCTTTCATGTTGGTAAAGAAAGAAATTAAAAATAAAAGCGTGAATTTTTTTCATCCTCTGAGCTCTGGCTTTATGAAATTTGCTCCCTTTTTTCGGCCCGCCAGTAAAATCTATCAAAACTGAACTATTTAAAACAACTCTATGAGATAGTTACAGAGATGGGGAAAGTGGAATTGTGATTGAAGTGTAAGACAAAACATTTCTTCAAAACATTCAAAAGTAATTTTGGTAGAATTAGTAGTTGAGGTAAATAGTAAATAACGAAAAAATCTTCTTAGGGATTATTCATCATTTTATAAAATATGGGAAATAAATTTATAGGAAAAAAAGGGTCATTAGATAAATAAATTTAAAATGACAAAACGTTAGTAAAACGTGCACGTGAAAACCTGGCCGCGATGTTATTCGTGTAAAACTGCGCATGTTATTTTGTGCCGCGTGGCAGACTTTCTGGCGGCTAAATGTTATCCCCCCATAATTTTCTGGCAAGATATTTTCATTCCAAGTTCAAATAATTCGCTCTCTTCTCTCGTTGTATCTTTGATGAGTCAGCGACGACGGTGAGTTCAATGGCGACTACCGAATTAACGTCGAGATTTTTTGGTTAGCGTTGGTAATGTCAACCGTTTCTTTATTTGATGACCAGAGTTTTTTGTGTCATTAAATTTTGCCATCTGTCTCCTGTAGTTTAATAATAATTCAATGGTCTTTAAATTATTGTAACTAATTATGTTTTTTCGGTAAAACCACTATCGTACAAACACGTCATTTAACCCTTCATGACTCTGAAGGACATAACTAACCACAAACATCTTATTTCAATGAGCCTCTGAAGGACAGATCTGACCGGGGCGTCCATACATTAAAATGCGGAAATATGTGATTTGTTCGTCGTTGGAAAGATAAATAATTATTTTTCTAATTGTTTCAAATATTACTTGATTCCATGGATAAAATTCGTAAAATTGTCAAAATGTATGTTTATAATTGGCAGGATTTTTGTGTTGACAGTTGAAAGTTAAAAAAATGTATATTTTTATTGTATAAACGGCATTAAACCATTTTCTTCCCAATTCCCCACACAAAACTAAAGTGTTTTCTAAATTCAGAATTGTTTGATTAGTATTGATGTTGCGGGACAAAATGTTTCAATAAGTTTTTTTATTAAAATTGTCATGTTTGGTATTAATATTGTACTATTTATAAAACCCAATGTTTATTTCAAATAAAAATTTCTCAATGGTATTTTTATCTAGTTTCTAAAATTTAATTTCTTTTAAAATTAAAAAAATATTTGTCACATTTAAAATACCGCAGAAGCATAAAATTTCACCTTGTGGTACTTTTTTAATGTTTCTTATGTGAATCCCAACTGCTCCCAACCGTCTGGAGCCAGTGAGACTATGGCATCAATGGATATGTTGTGAGGCTGAAGGCAGTGGGGAGGGGAATGAGATGGGGAAGAGGAAGGTGAGGAAGTACCTGGCTATTCAGATCTGGTCACCAAACATGGCCAAAGCCATTTCAAGCAACGTTAAAATACTGAATGGTGGTCTTACACCAAGACGATACTGAGAGTATCTTCAAAACTCTGGAGTGTTAAAATTATAGTTATATTAAATGGATTACCGCATGTGTTCCTGTCATTTCCAAAACCCTTTTCATCCCCATTTCATCCCCTAAGCTTAAATCATTGTAAAAATAAATCAAGTGCATTAAATCATTTCTAAAATACATGATTTTACCACACATGCTTACGCATCATGAATCTAAAATCTAATACAATGAATTTACTGTGTCCTTACTCTATCAACTTTATTATAGCTTCATTAGAGTTGGTTTCAGATCTTCATTGTGGAGAGTTAGCCTTCCTTCTCTTAACAACTCATCAGTGATTACTGCATTAATTGTCCACATTACAACCGGATTGACTAGAATTATGCTAGGTACTGTCAATGTCATTTTGACCTCCCCACAAACAGCTTGCTATTAGCACTAGTTGGCTGTACACAAACACGTCTAATTGGTTCAAGAATTTATCGATCTCTATAAATTACATCTAGGTATATAACACGTACGCGAGGTCTTTGTTTGTATACGTACGGTCAAATTTCAAACATTTTGGAACAGATTGACACACATATACATGTCGTCAAAACAGAAATATCTTCTTATAATACCGGACTATCAACTAAATCATTTAAAATTTTATATAGAAATACCAAGTCAGTGAAAATTCTTCTATCTGACAATTTGAGTATTTACATTATATTTATGTTTTAGTTAACACATTTGGGTATTTACATTATATTTATATATATTAGTTAACACATTTGAGTATTTACGTATTAAATGTACGTGTACCCTTACGTGAGTGGCCTAGTACAGGGTTTGGCAGACCGCGGCTCGCGAGCCGCGCACAGCACTTTTTACGAGCATTTGCGTTCGCCAAACAAACTCAAGAGGCCCGATCACAACGGATATTATTCTCTTTTAAATTTGCACTTGAAGGTACTGTTACAGCCATAAAAAGAATTGTTAGATGCCGTCATTTACATATATGAAAATTTTCGTGTTGGATTTATTTGATAATTGCAATATGAATATTATTAGACACACAAAAACGGATGTTAAGGGACGTATTTGACTTAATTCAACCAGTTGTTCCTGAAAATAATTGGAGTAAAATTTTTGAAGTGAAACTTCTTTACGCGCGTCATGCAATTTCGAGGACCGGAGTAAAACCGACTCATGACCGAAACGAAAATGCGGGTACCCCCACCACCGATTAAAGTTCATTTGATCTAGTCAAAGTTTTGAAGTAACATATAAATGCTTCTTAGCTCATCCCGACAACTGGCGTTGGTGGTGTAATGGTCAGCATAGTTGCCTTCCAAGCAGTTGATCCGAGTTCGATTCTCGGCCATCGCACATTATTTTTTTGTTTTTAACGCCTTTTTCATTCAATATCTTATTTTTTAGTAGGTCAGAACATTTTTTAAAAGAAAATAATATTGCAAAATAATAAAAACACTTATCTCACTGTGATAAAACATTACTCCGCTAGAGCGCGCTTTGCGTTATTGTGTTGGATTAAAATTATTATCTAATCCGTATATTATGATAATTGTATTACATTTATTTAATTAATTTATTTATTTTGATAATATGTAATAATTTACAGAAAAAAAAATTAAAACTATCTCCCTCTGATAAAATATCCGTTCGCTAGAGCGCACTACGCGATCTTGTGTGGGATTCTATTTCTGTACATTGTACATTATTTTTAAAAATATATTATATTTTGGGTGTGATGTAGGTAACATTATAAAACATAACAAGCTCTCATATTTTCAGAACCTACATAATATAATCAATTTATGCGGCTTTGCTTACAGTTGGTGCTCAGCGTGGTTGGCTTTCAATCAGTTAAGCGAGGTTCGATTCTCGGCTGTGGCATTTTTGAAGTGAAACCTTGTTGAGGTGGGGGAGCCGCTCACGAACGTTCTCTCTCTTCTCTTCTTTCCTCTCTCTCAGACACCAGCGAACTGCGCCACGCCAAGCATCAGCTGAAACTAGAAGTTTCACTTCTGTCTTGCGTAGGCTTGACACACCCACTTTTTTTAATAAAATCTTGGTCTGCGGCGGTTTTTTTTGTCAGCTTAAAACGTTTAAAAATCAGGAGATATTTTCCATTAGTGACCAGTTACGGCATGTGGAAAAAATTTTTTTGCTTGGTTTCGAAGAAAAAAAAAAGTCAAGCGTTCATACAAGTTCCAAATTTTTTTACATTTCGTCCTGATATATTATTAAGACCAACGCAGGTAGATGAACACGTCTTCATATATTATTACGAATTTACCAACACCCCATTAGGAAGCGGCTTACAATCCCGTTTTTAACAGGATGACTAATAATTTGAAGAGATTTTCAATAAATCCGCCTTACTCATTCTTCTCCGTGTACTCATTAGCTTAGAGATTTTTGCTCTGTTTTGAAGAAGTCGCATAATTATTATATATAAAGGGAGATACGAAAATACGAATGGTAGAGGGAGCGCGCTAATATTAATAAACTATAATATTTAAGCACAAATGGTGAAAATATTTAATAAAACACGACTCATTTGAAATAAAGCATAAATTTCCCGACAAATACGTAAGTTTCATTTAAAGATACACTGTGAATTTTTACATGCCTATAACTATTAAATAACATAACAAAACATGTTAAATAACATAACAAAACAAAACACAGAGCTTACTTTGCTCCGAAAATTATTAAAAATGCTTCATTTCTTTCTTTGAGGGAAATTTAAATAATTAACATTTCAGCATAACAAATGTATAGATATTATCTTCAAAAATAACATTTATACTTTTTTTAGAATTAATACTTACAGTGTAAAAGAGAAACTTTTAATAAATTGATAGAAATTGGGAATGCAGGGGCTTAAACTAAGTCAAATACGTCCCATAATACTACGTCTTAGCGTCACACAGATAATTTATGTTTTTACTCTATGAAAATATTGGGATTCTGTTAACTACTTAACACTAGAAAGTCTGCCGACCCCTGGCCTAGTACCTAGATACCTTGCATGGCAGAAAGAATCGGAACCTCGCCCGATATAGAAGGTATTTAATGAGGGAGTATCCACTGCGCAACGGTGCCATTTTGCAGCATAAAGCACTTACTTAATTAGCAGTTCGTGCGCAGTATTAGCGTAAACATACTGCAAAACATTACCTATTTTCTACCAACATTAACCAAAATATTCAACATGCTCCATGAGTTTAATATCATATCGGCCCTCCACACTAACGACCAAATTCAAGCAAAGTTGATATCTACAATTCAACCAAAGATTAGGCTCATAGTCGTAAATCGAAATGAAAGTCGTAATATTGACTTAATTCAGTCAATAAATAGTAATTAGCTAATCTAATTGAAAATAATATAATCTGATATATTACATTTTTTATTAACACGTGTTCATAAAAATTCGACACATCACATTCGTGTTTTACTGATCGTTTTTTTAGGAAGCCTGTCAATTCATTCGTTAAAGACCTGCAGTCCCTTTTTTAACCGGACTACGAAAATTATAGAGATAATATTTCATACCAGTAAGTTATCAGCGTTTAGATATACAGTTGTACTTTTATGTGGTTTTTGAAAAATTTACCCTTTTTTCAATGTAGAACGCTGATGTTTTCGCATGAAATAAAAAATTAAAACGTGGTAATTCATCGCTATCTCAGTATATGAGATAGGATAGATACATTAACAAAAAATGTGTAAATTTCATGATAAGAGGAAGCTACAAGATCTACATGATCGTGTATTAAGAGGAAGCTTCAAGCCAAAAATGTGTATATTCTTGGTATACCTTATATTGTAGGTAATAGGCATTTATATCGCTCGACAATCGGAGTCTAGAAACGTTCGATTTCAAGCACAAAATAGGTTTTTATTATTTTTAAAAATAATTTTATAAGAAAGCAAAAAAGTTAATCAAGTGAAACTGTCGCAGATAATCTTAGCTATAATACTGTATTTTTTTAAGTTGTTTCCTTTATGCGTTCATACATTTCTATTGAAATAATATATTTTTTAATAGTTTACATTTATATTTTTTATTGAGTAATTTATTTTTTTATTTGTATTCTACTCAAGCGAAACTATAAGAAAACCTTCAATTTATCTAAATCATATTTTTTGGAATTCATAATGTACACCAATTCGTAATAAAGATTAATCAAAATAGTGATTTAGGACTAAACTTCGCCTTAAAGATTTAGAGTAGTTTAAGATAACAACGTGTGAATTTACACTGACACTAAAATATGAACACTTTAACAAACTATGATTAATCCTTTGAAATACAAAAAGTTTGCGTGTCGCGATATGTTTTCATTGAGTTTATTAGCACTAAGAAAAACAGTGAATTAGTATGATATTCAAATGGATGCAGCTTTTGCGTATTGTTTTAGTACTATGAGTAAATGATGCTTACTTTAATCAAGCGAAAAACCGGCTAAAAACACTTCTAAATTACACAGCACTGTAACTAATTATTTTGTTGATTTTAATTTAACCGTCTTGCTCTGCTGGTTTGCAGAACCAAGTGAGAAAATGTTTAGCGACATGTGTCACGTGACAAACTCTAGTAATGCATTTTTCCAGAGCGAGAATAACTTCCGTCTTCAGAGAGTCATATCCACGAAAATCTTATTTCAGAGCCAACCTGCATAGTCCAGTAACCATGTACATCAGACCTTGCGTCAGATCTGCTAGTACTGATTGCTGAGTTGTTTATGATGTTGGCCTAACAGATAATTCAAGTTTCCGATCTCGAGCACCAAACGCAACATTGTCAAAACTAAAACACAGAATTCTACTCAGTTTTTGGTGATTTTAAACCTGAAAAACCAGTTTTTGATTATAAATAAATAGTACATTTTGAAAGTAGACAAAATATGCTACAATTTGAACCGAAAACAACTTGATATTTTCCAAAATATAGCTTTTCAAAATTTACCAATTTTTTTTGAACTCGGAATTTTTTTTCAATATTTTGTTGTTCTGCGGGAATTTGAAAATCTTGCATCAATAAATTGATCTGGAATCTTTATTATTTTAGACAGCTGCAGGTTAAGTGACCAGACGATATCTCTCCCTTCCACCCCTTCACATATCTCTCCCCAACACTCCCTCCTCCTCCTCGAGATCAGGCCCTTCGTAGAACATCAGTTCGCGTCTGGCACATAAGTTCGTGTCGCAGCACCTTTCGTTTCCCATAAAACTCATGTTAACTCATAAAAAATCAGAACTAGCAGATCTAACGCAAGGTAACCCTCTTTCAGGCGACAAGGTTACTAGACTTGCAGTAAGTACATGATACATTAATAACATTCACCGCCAAAGTATTATCGTTATTTATTTTTGGGGTACTATGCCACGTTGCGCTTCCTCCATCTATAGCCAACGTTTTGGAGAGCGTTACAGTGTCATTTCAACACAACTAACAACCATTACGCCGTTTCTCCGCAGGGGTAGGCAGAGAAGACGAACCGCCAAACAACTCGGTCTTGGCACACACGTCTTGCCTCATTCACCTACATCGTCTCATACATACTCTTCTATTATTCTGACTCTTGACATGACCCGACTCAAGTATCTGATTCACTTGAACGTGCCATGTCTTTCTCGGGCGTCCCGACTTCTTATACCATTCACAATTGGCGTCATATATTTTCCTTATCCTCCTTTCTTCGTTCATTCGCTCTATATGCCGAAACCATCTGAGCGTCCCTTTCTTAATCTTACTCAACAGCCTTACATTATTGCGGATCTCACAATTTCTCACATGATCATAATTTTTTTTATCCACACATACGCCCCAGGGATCTCATTTCATCCTTTCTCTGCCAGTTTCATACCCCACAGCCATACATCAGTAGGTAACAGCACTCCATTGTGGACTGCTAGCTTCGCTTCTTTTAAAAATTATTTGTTAGCGCCGACCGCGTTCAGTCCTCCATTAATGGAGTTACCTGCATTTACCCTTCTTTCAATTTCTCTCGTAAATATACTTCTCGTTTTTACTGTACAATAATGTGGAATGTATTATTTATTGTGCAAAACAGTTAAAAATTGTGTGCACACAAACAAAATAATGTGTTCTTCAATCCAGCAAATTGCCAAATATAAAATCCATGTTTCCGTCAATAACATTTTGTCATTTGAATGGAGTGTTAATAATCTCTAAAAATCTAAAGGTGAGATAGTAGAGCCATTTCGCATTCTACAAGAAAGTTACTGTTTTGTAACTTTTGATATCGCAATTAAAATGGCTAGGAACTAGGAACTAAATGAATAAAAACACGCCATGGGCCATTACTTTCTGCCATTGAGCGAAAACGAGTAATCGTGACCTTAAAACAAGGAACCAGGGAATTGGGTGTCATAGTGTATTTCTGTTTGTATTCTGATACTAGCGAATTAACCATTCCAAAAACTACGCTGCTTTATTTATTATGTGTCTGAAAACCCATTGAATTTCAAGTAGTGTGGACGTAGAAAGGAATAGATGAGGGAAAGGAAGAGAAGATATCGTGTTGATGTATTACTGTACAGATTCCGGCCATTAGAATGTCGACACGATATCGTCACGCGCAACTTGTCGCATCGTCCGTCAAGGAATATTAATCAAAATCACTACCCGGGGGGACCTCCTTTCCAGCCAAGGCCATGTCCTGCACAGCAATAATCGATCCTTGTGACAATCCTACAGCAAACCAAAAATGTGTGTGTCTTGGTTTGCAAAAAAATAAAGTTATATATGAATCTATTATGTGATTTGAGAATTTCACGGTCAAAATTTTCTATAAAATAATATTCCGTGTGGTGCTATCTCCTTTTTTAGCCATTGTTTCGAACAGCGTTACGGTATCTATCATCAGGGCAGATGTGTAATCCATTACATATCTCCACATCTGCCCTGTTGAAGGACCTGTAACGATGTACGAAACGTTTAGTAACTTTTGAACGTATATTGTACGTCTTATTATTTATTATGTTTTCATTTCGTTTCAAGATGAAGATGATATTTTCAGTTTCGCGTTTACATTGCATGAAATAACTTTAGCTTTGTTTAGTGACCTGATTTGAATAGTACTGCATACCCTCTTAAATATAACTTCCCCGAATCGGGGGTTTTGTACAGATTCCTTCCAGGTAGTTTATAATTCCGTAGTTTTGGAATGTCGACTTCCTTAATGTAAAAATTATTTTAATCCATAGCAAACTTTTCACTTTCTAAATACGTAAAATCATTGATTTGTATTTATTATACATCATTGCTTTAAACTGTGAAATCAATGACGATTTATTAATCATGTTTGTGTTAAGAGAGAACAACTCTATCATTAAAATATGGCAATATGTTTTGGACTCGTTCGCCCTCTGCAAGTTGAATGACAGAATAATAAAAAAAATAAACCTTTATAAATCTATTGTCGGAATATAATACCCCAACTCCCGCTCCTCCATTATAACTAGCATTGACCACCATAGCATTTTTCATCTCCAGTTTAGAGTCAGGTAATCTACCACCCCTTTTAAGCCTCATCTCTCTTTACAATAAAGCAGAAAATCTGTTTGCTGAAGCATCAAAATCTCTCTAACGGTGAGTTCCGAAGTTCATAATGAATTTTTTACAGGTTTTCTGTTCAGAATTTATAGAACAACGTTATGATGTTTATCTGGCCATGTCCTTTCCACGAGATTTGAAACATCGATTGTGTAAAACTTAGTACTTATCAAATCAATTTCAAAATAATTCCATGTTTTCAACAGTAGAGTTACGCAAGTCTTGGAAAATTCTCGTAAATAATTTTATAATTAAATAACGACGTGGAATTTTTATGATAATTAACTTTAAACTTTCTTTTCTTTTTTGAAGCTAGCAAATAGGTACTTAGGGGTGTGACATTATACAGGGTGCAGCAATACAGTGCAGTTTTGAAGAGATATTAAAAAAAATGGCTCGACTTACAGAAACGGGGTTTAGTTTATTTTTTTCGGTACATCATGACGTTTTATGCATCAAGTCCTGAAGATGAAATCAGAAAGAAGATGGCCTAGCAGCGATACATTGATGAAAACGATGTCTGAAGTTTTCGGCCGCATTATGGTACATCTCGACGGGTATAGCGGCAATTTCCTCCCATATTCGATCCTTGAGTTCTTCCAAAGTGCGAGGCCGATCTTTAAATCATTTTTTTTCAGGTACCCTCAAGTTGAAGTCGCAAATGCTCAAATCAGGTGAGAGCGCGGGCCACCTCACGTCACCTCTCAAAGAGACGAGGCGCGCATGGAACATATGTCGCAGTTTCGTCATTGAACCTCGAGCAGTATGGGCCATAGTACCGTCCTGTTGAAACCAGATGTCTCCCAGATCTGTTTCCTCCGTCAGTTTTTCCAATTGAGGGTCAAAAAAAATTTCAAAGATCGAAACTTTGTTGTTTTTCAACGTTGAGCGTTGACAGTCACGGTTCGTCCATTCTCTTCAAAAAGGGCACAATTACCCAAAATTTGGAAATCACACACCACACGGTCACTTTTGGGGTGTAAAGAGGTCTATCGTGAAGTTGACTTGAATTATTTTCAGCTGAGTAACGAAAATTTTGAGAATCATCGCTCCACAGAGATGGAAGGCGAGCTGTGTGGCGACAAAAGAACGGCCATTTTAAAGAAAACGAAGCCCCGGTGTTGTCCGTACCAAACCATGGTAACGACTGAAAACGGCATGACCCTCCGACATAATGAGACCCCTCCTAGGTCCTTTCTCCACCCCATGGGATTTACCGGCCCTGCAAAACTGTCTCTTTTACTGCACTATGTATATTAAATGATAAAAAAAACACACTTTGTAACACAATACTTTCACTGGTGACGAAGCTAGAGCTCTTGGCGCTTGCAAAGAAGCCTTTTTTGGTATTCTATAAATAAATGTTTTAAAAAAATTGACACTGATATTAAAAGTCGGTAAAACATTTAAAATAATAGTACAACGGGTAAATTTTCAGTTTAGGCACCAAAGCCATTGCCAATTTATTTTATTAATATTATATTTAAAGTTTATGCAATGATATATTTATTTTAATAACTGTTACATTTTATCATAAAAGCACAAAGTTTATACTTCTCAATATTGATTCTAATGTTATTGAAAATGCCTTCTGACTTGTCACCATTATTATTCCACTCACTGTATTATTCTAACCGAGTGATGTAACACTTTTGCATGAGATAGGCAAAATTGCGATGGGAGAATCAGAATTTGTAATAAATATGGCTTGATTCCAAATACACACGTCACGGGCAACCAACAAGACTGATAAATTATTGACGTAGGATGAAACTATAATTATTATTGCTTTGATTGGAGTAATAAATGTATGTTTGCAACATTATTTGCATCGCATAAGCAAATTTCATTTTAACGTGAGGCAGTTTGATAATAATAAAGATCAATTACGTTTACGTCTTTCGGTTTACTAATGAGAGTTATTCTTATACCTATGGAGCCGAATATCAGAGCTGAATCTACAAATAATAATAGTTTACGCTCTATGCAGTGAGATATCTATGAACTTACATCATACACAAGCCCTGATCAAATGCAAAATATATTATGTGATATTAAACAGTCTCAAGATTAACTTATTGATTATGATTTGTACTAAAATAGTCACTTACTTTAAAAAACACACTTTGTGACTTATTTGTATAGTCCCCTGGAATTGGCTATATAAATCACTGATAAGTTTGACAGCATCGTTAAAACAGCATTTTTGATCCATATTGCTGAGTACCTACTTGCTGAAGAAGTAAAAACAGAAACAAATGAACGGTTGTGTTTATTAAAAGTTTGTGTGAGTTTTTGTAAAATTTTATTTTTCAGCAGCTGTTGTTACAAAATATATTATAGATTTAAAATTTCTTTTAGGATGTTTTTTTCTGAAATTTTTTTGTTGAAACCGGTTTGCATATGTAACTTACAAAAAAATTTTACAAATAAAAAAAAACCATGTATAGTGATGTACCTACACTACATAATTATAGTAAATTAATATTTTTCAAAAAAAATCTTTAATCTCAAGGCTTCATTTTCAAAAATATTATATACAAGGTTCCTCCAAAGATAAATTGGAGCAGTGTCTTCAAAATACAAATTTTCGACATAATAGTATGATATAATCATTATGTAAATACCAAAGAGACGGAATTGCTTTTGATGAATAGAAATTTGCCCGTATTGTCTTTGCGAACATGCGAATTAAGGTGCAAATAGATTAAATTTCATCTATTTGGGTCTGCCGCATGCTCTTGTTTAATGTGCCTGGTCAGGGGTGAGAAAACTGCGGTCCGCGAGGCTCTTTGGTGCGGCCCGCCAGCACTTTTGCATCGCATAAATAAATACATTCAGAACGCGAGAACGGGTTTTTTCATGGAATATCAGATACATTTTTAAGTTAGTAAAAAGTATCGTGTAATATAGAAGTCTAGTTGAATACCATAAATATTCTCTAAGGTGCAAGGAAACCTTTCACGTATTCTGAGTCCAGTTATAATTTAAGATGGTGGACTCGTAAACAATCTTGTGTTTAGAATGCACAGATACAATTCCAATTTGGATTCATTTCATGACACATTTCGTGTTTCAAGTGCAGTTATTGAAAATTCTTGTTGCAGACTATGTACTCCGAAAATCGGAGGAAACCCGTTTTCATGTTTTGAGTGTTATACTAATTAAAGCTGGGGACTCGCGTGCAGATTCATCCTTAGTTTCGTACCAGTTTTGTGTTCAGAATGTAACAATACATTTCGAGTTGCGGATTCATCTGTTAATGAATTTCTTAGTGAATCATTATCATGTCCCGAGTGTAGTTACACGAATTACGTCAAAACTTGAAAGAAAACAATTCGGTTGTTCTACAAATATCCAAATGAACAAGACGGCGAAAAGGTTTCGTACCACTGTATCAGGTGACATTCATGAATTAGAAATGACCGAATTTAATACTTGTTAAATTGCAAAAAAATACAAAGGGAAACAGGTATTATAAAATTATACTATTTTTCCAAAATTATAAGCGATTCTTAGCGCACTTCATAAATTTCCGCCCTTGTACTTGATATTGATGTTCCATCTGAACATAATCAATGGAAGTGATCAATGAAAGAGCACAGGTGCCATTAATTAAAGCCGATGAAATTGATTATATTACTATGTTCATGAAGGGGTTTCGAAATTTGACAAATTATTTTCATATGAAGTACGGTGATATAGACCTTACTTCGGGCACACTCACACATATAACACACTACTATCGGATTAGTTTTTCAGGAAAATTCCCCGCGTTGCTCGGGGTTATGAATGTTTTTGATTTTTGTTTCTAGAGTATTTGAAAACTGGGTGCTGTTTTAAAGGGGTAATAATAATATTATCATAACAAATAAAAAAGATTACTTTTTAAAAGTATTTGTTTTACTTAAGCATGCCATTTCTGTAATTTTTCGTGCCGTACTTCTTCTACTTTTCACTTTCAGGCTATACTTTCTTCATCACATACGCCACATTTTACCTCACTTAACTTTTTGTTTCACTTCATGCCATGCCTTCCTCAGACGTCTCCGTCTTCCACCATTCACTGTATATCACATTGTTACTATTAACAAAAACTTGGGGAAGGATTTTCAATAAAACACAATTTTTTTCGAAAGTCGTCGGACAACTGACTGATTGGGCCAGTTGTTTGCGTATTTATTGGGTTAAAATTCAACAGTTTCTATGTGTGTTAATTATTCTTCTTCAATTATTTTTATATATAATCAGAAATATTGTAATGCTTCACAGCGCTGAGAATTAATTACTAAGGTCCCACAGTTTTGTCTTGCGAGTAATTCATCCGTAAAATGGCGATATGACACGTGTACAGTGATTCAAAATCTTATGAAGATGACTCATAGTGCGAGATAAGCCTCAAAGTATTCGGCATCGTAAAATGTGTGATAACAGATAAATAATCATTTCCTTAATTATTTAGGTACATCCATCTGCTGTCCGGTACACTAATAAAAACAAACCTATAAATTGTCAGCGAAAAAGGTCCAGTAGTTTTGAGTCTATAGGGGACAAACAAAAAACATTATTTTTTATATATTATACACTAGTGGGTTTGGTCAGACGTAGTCTTACCACAGACCGCTTTCAATGTAGTTCGGTCTAGGGAAGTTAAATTTTGTTGTTTTATGTATTTTTGAATTAGAAATATGAAAAAAAAACCTTGACTACAGCGGGTCCAAAACTATCCTATCTTACAAGCTAGAACCAACACATTCACAAATTTTCAGTGAAATCGGTAGGGGAGTTTCGGAGATTAGCGTGTACGAACATAGTGACACGTATTTTATATTTTAAGATAGATTTTTAATTGCTCCTATCGCTATTGATTTAATTCGACTTTATATCTTCAATATAATCTATTATATGCAAAGCTTATCCAAGTAGTCAAATCCTTAGTCAAACATAAATGATGCCTTTATTTTAAAAGAAGGAACATGGGCATCATCAAAGGGTTCCTAACGTCGTATTTGTGCATAATACAGTATGTCAAGCACGCTTTTACTACGGGATATTACTAACGCCACGCCCTGAGGCGGAACATGTCTCTTGTACTTACTACTTACCCTATCTCATATATACCTCACAGCATATTCATGTGTGTTTGTAAACGGAAATTAACAATTCTCTTCAACGTACATTACAATTCACTGACTCGCAAAAACTATAATATAAAATAGTTGCTTTAAGTGAAAATATTATCGTACTTTTTAGCCATACCTAGTTTTTATCCATTTTTCGATATTATATTCTCCGGGGTGCTAATGTTTGAACTGGTGACTAAACTATCAAAATGAATTAAAAAAATGTTACGCGGGAGACTCTATTTTACCAAATCGTACACAAGGAAAGTCTTATTTTTTTTTAAACAATTTGTCAATTGATACTAAAAAGAATTCACAATCTGCTCTTTCATAGATGGCGCAAATTCATCTTAGAAATATTAATTCATCTTATAAAAATATTATGAAAAAATTATTTGTTTCACCCGTAAATACGCATTATTAATATGAATAAATAGTTTTATCCGTATACAAACTCATACAAGTAAGTGATTCAATCAAATGTTGTGTTTTTGTATGCCTTTCCAGATAAGATGGTGTGTACATTATAAAAAATAATTAATTTAAAAATTATTCAATAATTAACATCCGCTCCATTTTCGCTTTCTTTATAATGTTTATTACCATTAAATTAGTATTGATTTATTTTCGGATCTCTTCATTAACTTTTACTTTACCTCACGTACTCCTAATTCTACTCAGTTCAATTGTACTCAGTTCTGATGTCTACTGTATTAGTGGTGGTGGAAACAATTGCATTCAGTTAATTATTAATTGAATTTTCCTGCAAACAACGTTCTATCAATGACTTTCCCGTACCTGAAAAACAACATTCCCAAACAAAACTTCAAAGTATCCACTTGCTCCTAGAATTCACCGGTCCCAAAACTTACTAAGTTAAAAACGGTTATTGTGTAAGATTAATATTTTTTTCCAATAAAAATGAAGATGGTTACAAAATGATAGACTCATTTGACTTGAATCGGGATGTTACGGATTCGATTCCCGCGACGTTAAAATACATTAACGGGGATTTATGATTCATTTTAATATAACGATAGTTGCAGGATGTTATAATAAACTGTTTAAAGTATTTAGAGGGGAAATTTATAAGGAAAGAAAAAATGCTGTAATTTTATCAAAAGGATAAATTATTTAAAAAAAACGCGTAGACCTTAAAAGACAGGAATCTTTCTGCATATTCATTAAAAACTCTTGAACTGTGACATCTTGATTAGATCTTATTTGCACTAATTTACACCACGCAAAGTCATTTCCACCATGAGCTACAGAGCCTTGAAAAATCCGTCAAATCTGTCAAAAGATAAGATAAAACTTCGTGTTGCTTTGGTCAAAAGTTTTACGTTTTACTAAGAAAATGTCCGAATGTAATGCGAATAAAACATATATTAAGAGTGTCACTAAACGTGTTAATAAACGTACTGATTTCGGTAGTTGGTGCATGTGTAAGTAATGTGAAATGTTCCTATATAATGCATAACATTACTAAAGTATTACTTTAAGGGCCTTACTAATAAACGTGTTTTATATTTTACACAACTGTTGAACAACCATTAATTTATGGAAAATGGTTGTTTATCAGTTGCATAAAATTTAAAACAAGTTTATAAGTAAGCTTCTAAATGTCTTGCATTTTTATAATGCGATTGGAGGGACGTCGTAATTTTTCAATTTCTTCTTTCGAAAGGCGACATATATATTTTTTAATACTTTCAGCTTCACAAATCCTACTATTATAATATTTTGTGAATTTTCACGTTCCTGCGCAACTATATTATAATTTTCATCAAAATTACTTATACAGAACTGCGAGGTTCTCTACATGAACATTTTAAAGTATTTTTTCGAAGTCTAAAATTACTAAAATAAAAAATGTTGAATTATAGAAGCAAAGTTTATAAACCATAATGAATGTTTACGAACCAAATGCCGCAGGACATGAGGCGTTTGCAGAAAAACGTAGGTTATCAGTTTACCGGCGAAATTAACTAAACATAACACTAAATGGAGGGACACGAGAATATATTGTTTAAATTAATAAGGGATTAAAAGCGTACATTTTGTTTTGAGAAACAGTTTTAATCAGTGGAAACCTATTATTGGTTGTATTTTACATTACTTTTATCACTAGACATTATAAAATATTATAACTGTTGGTTTTCCAAATAAATAAATAAAACAGTTATTTTAATTGTTTGCGCCTGGATTTAGTTTAATATTTTGGTGTTTCATTTTATTCTAAAATCATTGGAATTTCGTTTTACAACAAGTTCGAAATACACTGTATGCAACCAAAGATGACCTCCATGATTGAGTGGTCACGATCCTTGACTACTAATCCTGAAATCACGGGGTCGAATTCCGGCGTGCGCAAGTAAATTTATTAGACTAATTTTGTGTTGTTTATCGTCAATTTATCGGTTTAAAATAATGAATAGTTTATTTACGGCACATTCTAGAGTGTTAAGTTGAGAGACAAATATTCAGAATCTAAAAGATGTTTAAAATAGCTTAAGCCGTGTTTGGTGACAAAATCTGAATAGTCAGGTACTTCCCCTTTCCATCTTCTTCCCCTCCCCTCTACCTTCAGCCTCACAATATACCCCAATTGAGAATTCATAGTTCCACTGGCTCGGGAGTATCCAAACCTATATTATTAAACAATTAGATCCAATGAAAAGTAAGTTAGGCGCTTTGAAAACTCTTCACACAGAAATGAAAATGTTTGATAACTGGAGCATATTTGCTACGAACACTTCAAAACGGTTTCTAAATGGTGTGTTGGCTTTTCCACATCCATGAATCAACTCGCGACCGCCCTCTTGATACTGCTCACCTGAACCAATCAACGAATTATAAATCAAAGGGTGAAACTATAACAATATTATTTACTGACTGAGGTGTGTTCAAAGCACTGTAAATGTTAATGGAAATTGAAAACACAAACATTCAACATCTAATGTGGGTTCCCTGGAAACTTTGGGATAAACACGTTCAGGTAAGCACATACAGGATGAAATATTGCTAAGTATTTGGAGCGCTGAGGAGATAAACCGGTGGAAGTATATTATGGAAAGGTACTTGTGCCTAAAGTATGGAAAATTTCTTTTACTTAGGGTGGAATGTGATCGAACTTTTCATCAAATATAAATCATAAATTCAATAATTGACATACCTGAACTGTTATACTTTATTTATAACCATACATCTCGCAAACCAACATAGAGACATTATCTACCGTATTATTGCGAGAATTCCAACACTTATAAGGATATTAAACATATTTAACGTATCAATGTCTAAATATAAACATGTCTTAATAGAATTCATATCGGCAAGCAGAACAAAAAATCTAGTTAAACAAACTGCCTTGCTCTGCTTCGACTTATTTCATGTATATATTGTGCGTCTGATAACTATATAACATGTACAATGTACATACGCTGAAGTATTTTAGTACACTAAGAATTTTCATGTTCTTATTTCTTTTATAATGATTCCAGTAATGTTTCAAATCTATCTTCATTATCTTATGTAATATTTTTCCATCTTGCATTGTAAAGTATTTTGCTATCCATAAGATGTTGCTATTAAGGTGATTTTTCACAAAAACGGTGCTATAGGTATTATCTATTCATGTAATAATAAATAAATATATACATGTGATGTAATGAGTAGAAACTTTGTTTTGTGTGTCTGCCAACATATCTGTTTTCGAGCAATGGTAATTCAAGCGCCTTTTGAAACCTCTATTGAGATCACCCTCAATTCTATGGTGACCTTGAATAACCTTTGACTGCTAATATAGAGATGTTGATTCTATTAGCCAAGGAATCTCCAGTAGTCTTAATAGAAACAAAGCAAAAGCTAGCGAAATTCTTATCTGATAACTCATAAGTGTTCCAACTGCCCCAAATCAGTGGAATAGTAGAAGGAAGTTCAAGATAGGAAACAGAATAGGAAAATTAAAGTTGGAGATTACCGTAGTGTTAAGAGCTGGTCACTAAACATAGCTAAATCAGTTTAAAAAAAATCTGAATTTTATAAAATATCTTCAAGGTGAAGTGATTTTTTTAAACCGGATTTAAACTCCAACCTTGGTGACTTGAAGCCCGTTGTTATAATAACCTTCTTCCATTTTTAATAACTGGATCTGACTAGCCAGATACCACCCAAACCATCTCCGACATCCCACCGCCTTCTTTCTCTTAAAACATTTTTTTTGTATTTACTTGAAGAAGTTTCATTCTTTAAGAATTATATCATAACAGTATTAAATACATCCTGTATCTTTGTTTATCGCTCGCGTAATATATGGGTGAAAAGTAAACATAAACGCGGATGAACCAGACGTGGATATTTAGGTACTTCACTCACCTGTGGCGTCACGGGCACCCGGTGACGATGCTGCAAAATTCGGGGCCGTTTATACTGAACACCTCACAACTATAAACCACAAACTTTGTGAGAATTACGGATTCATCATGTGTATAACGTTGCTAACCTTGAATATAACTTCATAATCCAACATCCTTAGAACACGACTCTCTGAACACGAACAGTTGTTCAAAAATATATCAATATTAAAGTGTGTATTTGACGTCTGCTGTTAAAAAAGCTTCAGTTTTTATTGTTTATAACGGAAGGTAATTTGTCATGCATTATTTAAAGAAAAACATGCGGAAAGTCGCCAAGAATAAAATTGATTTAATTTTTGTAATTTTACTTTTTTTTGTATTATGTTTTATGTAAGAACTGATTGTTTTCGGGTTTGTTATGTTGATTACGCGAACAGAACGACAGATCGGCGCTTATTATGTAAAGTGTACAGTGTCGACGTTGTGAGAGCGCTAGCAGGCAGCGCGGGCTGCGGATGACTGAAAACGACGCCGGGACGCCGGCTGGGAAAACCTACGTCGGGACGCTTACCATTTTAATCCTTACCGCCAATCCCAAACTACAAGACACCGAGTAACAAATCCAAATCAATTTCTATCACAGTCGAAAAGATATGTGAATTGCAAATACAACTTTTTTTCTCATGGAAGAATATTGCTGTCTCTTGCTTGGTTTTAGGTTTTAATTCAAAACGTGGGAATTCGGGAACTAGTACCTTCATTAAGTCTTAACAAGTTTGATCGTGTTGGGGAATCAACAGGCTGAAAACAGCTGCTTGTATTTTCTACGTACTTCAATGACGTCAATTAATGAGATTACTTGAAATTATTTCACACTTCCGGTGTTGATATAATAAACTAAACCAACTTTAAAAGTATTTTAAATTGATGTATTAATTAATTAGTTTTACCCAAATAACTTGGGAAAAGGTCCCTTTTTTTGACATAATTATATGATGAAAGGCATATTTGTTGCAAAAAAATTTTTTTGTAGCATGTAGCAAATAACGTTGAAGATTTTCAGTAATACTAATAATAATTGAATAATTTGTATAGCATTCCTTTAGTGAGAAATCAGCCGAAGGACGCTGTGAAGTAGTTTGTTTCAATTATATTAAAGTATTAAAAAAAATTGTTTGGGAGAAGAAAAAACATAACCGTACTAAAATATATACACTTTTGAATATAGGTAAATTTTTTATCCGTTGTAAATAAATTAAACAATGTTACTTAGTTTGAGCCACCATGTTATTTTTAATATAGATTGAGAAAAATTAGTATTGGTAATTTATTAAGAATATCTTCAAATTATTACCCGGTTAAAAACGGGATTGCAGGCCCTTCACGAATGAAGTTTTCTGATAAACTTTTTGTAAAATCCTAATATTTCGCATTTCGTCATTATATATTATCAAGGCAAATGCAGATACATGAAAACGTGTTCCGATATATTATGAATTTACTAAAAGTTTATTTGGAAACGGCTGCCACCCTGTTTTTAACCCGATTAACCATATTTTGAAAAAAAAATAATGAATTAGCAATACTCATCATTCTCCATGTACGCCGACCGGTTTCGAAATAACCCTTCTTTCCTCCGTATTTTGTATTTTGCTCTGAGGAGCAAACCATGTAACATTGTTTCATTTATTAAAAAAAAAATTCGGTGTTTGTTGATTGTAAAAGGTTTATTATTTTGAAATAATATTGTCTCAAAAAAGGTTTTGTTTTGGTTAAAAAAACTAAACGAATAAAGTTAACTCTAAAAAAAGTGTAGTGAATGAGATTTTTATATGAAAACTGCAAACTGCCGAAATCCATGGTGCTAATGACTTAAGATGTCGAGGTGTAATTTATTTGCTGGGCAATTTCCAATCCTTAGTGTTTAAAATCAAAATAGTACTCTTTAATTATCTTCGGCAAAGTATCCTTATGAACATAGTGGTGATGAACGACTTCCCCGATGAATACTAAAGTGGCCAGCGATATCCCGATGGCATAAAAGTAGAATATGTTCTTGAGCTTCTCCACCTTCTCTGGCTGGGCGGTGGGCAGCCACTTCGTCGCGTCCATCCTGTGCCTCTTCCAGTGGCCGAGGATACCTGACTCCACCAGATGGCTGACTATCAGGTTGGTGCGATGTCTCAGAGCTGATCCCTTCCTGAAACAGCAACAAACATGTCAGTCTATGAGCCTCCCAACTGTAAGGAGACCAAAGGAAATAGAAAGGTAACTGAACCACCGAACTGATCAAGTATCCAAAATTTCTATGTTCAGTGTTCAGGTGAAAGCTCCAAACAAAGGAAATAGAAAGGTAACTGAACCACCGAACTGATCAAGTATCCAAAATTTCTATGTTCAGTGTTCAGGTGAAAGCTCCAAACAAAGGAAATAGAAAGGTAACTGAACCACAGAACTGATCAAGTATCACAAATTTCTACGTTCAGTGTTCAGGTGAAAGCTCCAAACAAAGGAAATAGAAAGGTAACTGAAGCAAAAAAACTGATCAACTATCACAAATGTCTCTACGTTCAGTGTTCAGGTCAGAGCTGCAAACAAAGGTGTGATCCCGCGTAATGCGATTTAACCGAAAAAGAAGGTGTACCGAGTACCACCATTTTGGTCTGTCAATAGTTTTTGGGTATTGAGATTTTTGAACAGAAAATTATAATTGATTACTGAAAACTACTAACCTTAAAACGATAACTAACGGGTATGTCAAGAAGCAATCCTTCATTATGTGAAAATTATTTCCCAAGTTTCCTTCTTTTTTATACGTTTCATCCCTGTAATAATACAGTGTTTCTAAATTTCTGCAGTAAGCCAGCTTTTCTCCACTGATTATTTTAGGTATAGAGTCCCTGGAAGGAGACTTGTCTTGAATCCTTTGTTTGACAAGGTTGTAAAGAGTCTCGTTACTATCGATGTCAATTATAGTGCGGTACACGTCATGGCTCGTCACCATTGAAAGGTTGGTATCCAATAGTTCCTTGATAGTATTCAGATTGGGATGAACACCTGGCAACACAAATCGTTCTGCTAGTATCCCATTATACATCGTCGCTATTAAAAACGTGTAGAATAGCCAGGTTATAAAAATGATCTTCATTGACAAGTGGGGCAGCAAATATGATTTGTGTACCGATCTTTGCACAAAAGACGAAACGGTGACAAGAAATCCCACGCAAGAAGCTTCAAAGATAGTGACTCGATCACAACTTACCAGCAAAACACTGTGCAGCACGTACAGAAGACAAATACAACTTGCAGAAACAAAGATACATATCCAACCCTTGTATGTAAATCCGTCAGTTAAATAGCCCGTGAGGATATAGCGCAGGGAATGGAAAGCCGCTCCTCGAGGCACGGCCCAGCCGAAGCAGTCATTCTCATAAGTTAAACTCAGATCAAATATGACTTTCCGACTAGACGTGGGCCAAATTACTCCGTACGCGATTTCACTTTTCCCTGCGATTACCTCTCCAAGAATTCCATAAGACGTTCCATTGTCGTATGACCCGCCCCATATTAAATGCTGATGAACGAGAAAATTCGGCGTAAAATTCATATCCTTGGCCATCTCCAGAATCATATGTGTCTCAAATCCGGATATCGGTGTCATGTTGTTATATCTGTCCACTATCACATTTGGTGGAACGCTTATAGTTGAAACATTCAACATGCATCCGTTCATATTGATCTTGTGTTTCGCGTCAAACATATGTGTAATGCGCGATTTTCCAGGTATCCAATCGAGCTCTTTCAAGATAATTTCAGGTTCACAGAAGGATGAAGTGGAGAACTGTCCGCGCATTATATTGACAGACGAATGGTTGTTAACAATAAACACGGTATGAAAGAGTCCAAGCTGGAGGCATTTTTCTACGGTAGCTTGAAGGTAGGTTTTACTGACGTTATTATAAAAAGCTATCAAAATATACATGTGCTTATAACGAAGAACGTCTAAAAAATCCATTAAGTTTGAATCATCCCAATCGGATAAAATTAGCAGACTGAATTCGTGTCGAGTAAGAAGACCTTCAAATAATTTTAAATTTTTGATTATGTAGCTGTACGAACAGAACATGACAATATTGTTGCCGTGTTTTGTGATGGCATCCGTGAATAAGTTAGACAATCTCCTGCCTCCGTCTGTTATAACGATATCTCTCGTGTCAGTCAAAAGTAGATCAAATACATCGATTAGACGTTCAGAGAAGAGTTCGAACCCCATAATTTCCGACTGCGTGTTATTTATGTTCCATTTTTGATCCAAACCATAAACTGACGTTAATGTTAAACTCCAAGCTACCACGATCAAAAGCTTCATTATGATGTCACTTCCCTGAAGATCTGTTCGTTAGTACTGAACGAGAAAATGTAACGCCCTTTTTATACTGTAATACAATTAGCGAGCAGTTTTCCTTTAGCAAATACGAGATTAACATAATATTATTTGCTTGATTTTATTAGGCTGCAAACATTAATATGTTCATTTCTTATTCATTATATAATATCGCTGGGTTGGAACTAACTCCAATCAGAATCGGCTTGGGTAAGAATACAATATTGAAAATAGAGCAAATAAGAAAACCAATTTGTTGAATTATAATGGATTGATTCCACAAATATCTTGCTTTCATCGAATGGGTACCTACTTACATTAATTTATTTACGTATATTTGGTTCGGGTACGTTTTCATAATTCAAAGAATTCTTAAAATGGTTTCATATAACTTATCATACATTGGTGTATTTTTCTACTAGAAAGTAATTACGGTTTTATTTTTTCTTATTTTGTAAATTTCATGAAATATCGGCGAATGAATTAGACTCAACGAAGGTTTCTCCTGTAGCACAAATCAAGCCGGGGCCTATGATGTATTTTTAATTCAACTTTTTTTTTGTTGTTCGAAAAATAAATCTATTTATTTATATATTTTAGGTAAAGTTGACAACAAATCTGTTAGTATACAACAATACAATAACAATATATTTATTTATGCCAATTATGAACTTTCCACTGTTGAATAGTTAATGGTAAGGTGTACAGTGTCATAGAGATGTTCTCTTTAATTAATTTCTTGTTTAGTTAGAAAATATGAAAATAAAGTGGGGGGAGGAGGAGGAAATTTAAGATTAGGATTAAGAGGCAAAGGACGGGAATATATAGGGATTGAACTTCTAGTTATTGAGTTTTTGTTTTATGTCGCGTAAAGTCGAGTTAAAGATTTCAATATGGTAATAATTTAAGTTAAATGAATGTGTGGATCTGTAGATAAATGAGTTTTGTTTGGAATTGGTCTTACAAAGAGGGAGATTAAAACTAAGCGAGTGTCTGATGTTGCGATAAATCACCGTAAATAAGACATTACATCGGTCGGTAGTGATCTGGAGATCCAAATAAAGCATAATAAGTCACATCGGTCACATAATAAGTCACATCGGTCGGTAGTGATCTGGAGACCCAAATAAAGCATAATAAGACATTATTACATCGGTCGGTAGTGATATGGAGACCCAAATAAAGCATAATAAGTCACATCGGTCGGTAGTGATCTGGAGATCCAAATAAAGCATAATAAGTCACATCGGTCACATAATAAGTCACATCGGTCGGTAGTGATCTGGAGACCCAAATAAAGCATAATAAGACATTATTACATCGGTCGGTAGTGATCTGGAGACCCAAATAAAGCATAATAAGTCACATCGGTCGGTAGTGATCTGGAGATCCAAATAAAGCATAATAAGTCACATCGGTCACATAATAAGTCACATCGGTCGGTAGTGATCTGGAGACCCAAATAAAGCACAATAAGTCACATCGGTCGGTAGTGATCGGGAGATCCAAATAAAGCATAATAAGTCACATCGGTCACATAATAAGTCACATCGGTCGGTAGTGATCTGGAGACCCAAATAAAGCATAATAAAACATTACATCGGTCGGTAGTGATCTGGACATCCAAATAAAGAAGATCATCGGATATTCTTAAAAGAGAGAAGAATCTTTGAAGGCTAGAAAGAAAACTGTCTCTAGAAGGAATGTTATGACGATGAACTATAATAACAACTGCATGTTTAATTGATTAATTAATTAAAATATAGTAAAAACTTTTTAATTTAACTAATTTTGAAGGTTATACCCATCAACGTAATATATCATTGAAGAAAAATATAATATCAATATAAAATAAGCATGAAACAGAACAAGACACAGAAAAAAAAAGTCTTTCCGGTAAGACAAGAGATCCTGAGTTCGATTCCTACTTGTGACCGCTATCTTTTCTTTGTTTTCTGTGTTTCGTTTAGATTTATTTATATTATCTTCTTCTCCGAAGATTTAATTCATATGGCTTCACTAGGCAGATATAATTATTTGTTATCCTTTGTGCTATGCATAAAACCTTCTCTTATAAACGTTAGTTTATCATTAAATAAATAATAATATTTGACAAGTCAAAATTATTTCACCAATAAATGAAGATATCATATGCCTCGACGCCATCTAGTGAGAAATTTAGCACTAACAAAGCCTTTCCTACAAAAATAAAGTTGGTTGTTTACAGGTGAAAAAATATAATAAGCAGTAATTGTTGATTGAGGTACTAGTACATATTGAATCATTTGGCGGGTTGGAAATAAGCCGACATAGCTCAGTGGATACAGAGCACCTGACCGGACATCAGAAGGCACGAGTTCAATTACCGTTGGCGGCATTTATTTTTACTCGGGAGATATTTTCAATTTGTATTAGTATTTCGGATGACTAATTATTGCTTATAATAAAGTAAATATTAGATATAATAAAATATAAAAGTTTGGTGAGTACATCTTCCGGAAGATTTAATATTGGAAGGCCCAAATATGGATGACGGTACAGTGTAGAGACAGAGACCAAATACATAAGATTGGGCATAACTTGACTAGTTATAAAGAACTGACGTGACACATCAGTAAACTGTGTAAATGCGTCTCCCAGAGGCAACCAGGTTGCTCCAAGAGATGTTATGCCGATAATAATGCTGATTAAATTGACAAAAATGCAAAACAGTTATCACCAACAAAAATGTTTTCCGAATAGGCCGATAAAAATGTGTGGAATAAAATACGCTGGTGTTGTTGGGTAACTAAATATAAAGGTACCTATATACTTACACAGAATCTATTTGAAAGCTTCTTTCGAAAATGCTAGTATCATATTGACGATTCCCCTCACCATCAATCAAATTGATTCAATCCACCTGAAGATCAATCTAAATAATAAATCAAAAGGCTCACATTTAGGTTAGAATGGGCCACGAACAAGGGAATCGAGTTTTCTGCTGCTGCGAGAATAAACATACCTAGATAAATCCGTAAAAGGTTGCTTCAAACACTCGAAAAAGCTTTTCACTGCCTGCTCTTTACTGTGTGTCCTTGAATTTTATTTATTTATATTCAACCCGACAATGACATTACGTAAGCATGGACTTAAACTCCTCGTAAACGGAAAGATTAATCGTGTTTTAAGGATTATTTAATATTCACATCAATCCAATATCGTTGATACATTCTCTTCTTACTCAAAAATACTAATTTCTGTTGTGCGTGCATCCCGCGTAACTCTTCAATGAACTCTGGAACTTGGATTTGCTTTAAGTGTCATTATAAAATTGGAACTGATTGTGTGATGAATTTAGACAGACGATAAAGTACCTACCTACCTACAATAAAATAATTAAACAAAAAAATATTTTTAATTTCATTATTAAAATTGGAACTGATTTGTCAAGAATTCAGACTGTTCCGCGATTTTTCCCGGGCCAATGCTAGTATACTAATAAAGTTAAATTGGAAAAAATATTTTTTAACGAAAACATACATAATAATTGTTTACCTGGATAGGTTACCAAAAGAAAACTCCAGACATCCCAAAAAAAATAAATTAATGCAGGCTCAAAAAATCCAATTTTAGGAAGGTTTTAGGAAGGATAGCGAGACCACAGAGAAAAACAATGTTCCATAATGCATCAATTTCTTTTTCACATCTACTCTTTGATTTATTTTGCTGGTAAATAGTAAAAGCTTCTCCCCATAAATAACTCCTTTTTTGGGCCGCACATATTTCATTTAAATCTTTTTAGAAGAGAAAGAAAGTTAGTTCCTTTTCTGTAATGCATTGAAAAACATTGATGAAGTTATTGGTGACATATTTCTTATGGGATTTGTCATCCACCTTAAATTTATATGGGGGGTGCTTTGGAGTACCATTATTGTACGTAATTAAATGGATAAGGCAAATTGTTTGCCTACGATAGTTAAACCAATTAAGTAACTTTAATAAAAAAATCATATTTTTAAAAGGGGAAATGGGTCACACGTTGTTTCGGACCCGGAAGTATACCTACTTATTAACGTAGATGGGGGGGTTTAGGGGGTTCAACCCCCTCCCCCCTACCACACCATCGGCAACAGTATTCCGTAGGAATAAATAGAATAGTATTCGTATATATAAGAGTCTCACTCTCGGGCACGTCACCATAACATATTATATTGCCGATTGAGTCGTACAAATCTTTACCCGAATTCGCCCGTGGGAAGAGCGATACGCCATTTAAATATATTAGATAAAAATTTCGGCATATTCTTCGGAAAATTCAATGAGTTTGTAAGGTTTTTGGCACTACATTCTCACTGTGAAAATGGTACTTTTACAATTAGTTAGATAAAATATCTGTAATGTTGTAAAATTTTTTGTACACAAATAAAATAAAATAAAAAAATATATCACATTCCTGGAAAATACAACAACATTATTTGCAACATTTATTTTATCAATTTATAATCCCAAGACCAAACCTCCTCCATAAACATGAAAATGGTTACTCGCGGTTTTTTCTTTCTATAGGTTTCGATCAATTACTCCCTTGTACACCTTTGAATTTAACGATTTGTCACTGCGATCGGCGTGAACAGCGAACAGCTGACAGCGAACAGCGAATAGCGAATAGCGTACAGCGAACAGCGAATAGCGTACAGCGAACAGTAAAGCAACGGCGGGCAATTCCATCCGTTTCTTGCGGCGATTATTGTGATTCTGAAGGTAGGTCAGAAAAAATCCACATGTCCCAACCAGATTAAATACATATAAAAATGTTAGTGCAGTTGCAGTGTTAATCGGACACTTAAGGTTAAACGCAACGCTCGTTGTATTCGACGTGTTCACAGATGGCGTTAATTAATTAATTTTGTTTAAATACGCTTTTGCAAGGTATTGCTTTACAATATTAAGACAAATCATTTCTTTGCGCCCGTATATACGCAATATGAATATGAATCAATAGTTTTGTTCGTTTAAAGACTTAATTCTTTGGAGAAAGGCACACAAATACAATATTATACCGATGATTCAATCCAATATTGTATTTGTATGCCTTTCTCGATAGAATTGAGTTTTTATATGGACAAAACTATTTATTCATATTCATATTGCGTATATGAGGGCGCAAACAAATAATTTGTCTTAATACTGTAAAGCAATACCTTGCAAAAGCGTATTTAAACAAAATTAATTAATTAACGCCATCTGTGAACACGTTGAATACAACGAGCGTTGCGTTTAACCTTAACAGTTAACAATTATAGTCAATTTACTTAATTAACACCGAAATTAACGTATATTGTCCACTTTCATCAGTATGGACTTCGATGATTTATCGAGTGATAAGAAAGGTCGATGATACTAATTGATTTTAAAACTTCCAAGGTGGAATGCTGAGAACTGTTTGTTTTCAACGGTTAGTTTTTACACAAAAAATTATGAATAGTGCACTGACCCCAGCAAAACAAATAGTATTTACAATAAGTATATTCGCATGCAGCACCATTCTGATTGAAGTGGAGGGTTTTATCGAAAATCAACCCGTAAAATAGGTCAGAATGAAGGTAGTTTGGTTTTTTAAAAAATCATGTTCTTCTAATGAAATCATATACAAAACGGATAGTTTTGTAGATATCTGTGGTTACTACCTATATACGGATTATGCGCTAAGCCATGCTAAGCTCGACATAACAACAAAGCCGAGCTTAGACGCAACTGATATCGGGTACCGGGCATAACTAAATCACAAACTTTACGGTGTTTAGGAAAAATGACCCATTTCTCTTTAAGTAAAATCTTTGACCATGAAAGGAGAGTAGGTAAGTATAATTCGTGTCGTCAGTAGCAGCTCCGGCTTACTTCACATATAATTGTATATTTGATTTAATATAAGTATATTTGAGTAATGTAATAACATCGTTGAACAATGCCATTGAAAACCTTTTAATTTTTATCAGTGGTGATAACGATTGGCACTTCGTTCATGAAAAGCACCGCGCTGGAAAAATATGACATTTTTGATAATAATAGAGAAGGATAAAGGTAAAGGCGAAGCGATATTTCTGATTTCTGAACAAGCATGTTGTTCTCATAAAAATCAACCTCACTGCTAAACCTGTATCTAGATTAACAATTTACATTTGAGTGAAGCAAACATAGAGTAATGACAAACATATAGCAATACTACATACAATCACAAAATATTTCAAAAGAGAGAAAAATATGTATTAGATGTGTTACCAGATGGGTAATTTGACAGTATATTGTAACAATATTTGAACCATAACTACTTGCTTAATCATTATTCCCAAAGTAGATAATGAAGACAGCTAGAGGACATTCAGTTTTTAGCAAATAGCTTATTATTTAAGAAAAGACAAGGATGAAGAAATATTAAGACAATCGTCTGTCAATACAAGCATCTCAACAAACTTTTTAAATTTAGCTAAGGAATTGGTAAACTTTTAATGATTTGGTAGAATATTAAACCTATTTATATAAGTGGTGGCTGATATAAATAGTTTCTTTGACCAAAATAAGTTTTAGTATGTACACAAACTTAAATGCAGAGTCCATTCTAATTACATGGGTTTGTTGTGTTCTTTCTTCAAAATTGATATTGATAAAAAATCCACATATTTATTGTTTTTTGAAACAATAAAAATAAAAACCAACAGACCATTGGTTTTATAAAAATACACAAAATAAAAGGTTACAGTCGTTACTAAAATTTCATTGCCGGAATTGGCGACCGCCCTAACCACTGAACTATCCTGAGAACATTCAGTCCGTTGAGTACTTCCAATAATCATCTTGATAGATTTTAACACAAAGGTGTCAACTAGCCAAATGTCCTCGCGCAGAGCCAAACCTCATTGTGCGTGCGGAAACTCTGATGGCTGGGCGTGGTTCGACAGGCTAGGCTTGATTTTTTCAGCGAGTACAAAATTGTGGAGCCACCGAGTCGTGTCATATAAATTCAGACCTCAAATCGGAGAGTATGGTTTTGATTGTGTTCAGGATGAGAAAAAAATTACAATGTATATACTCGTATATTTATATGTATATACTTCTTTTATTTACCTTCCTACCTGTATTTCTCTTAATATGTACTTAATTTTAAATAAACCTTTGTTAAATTTTTGTAAAAAAATCATTTTATTTATCATAAACCATTGTTGAAGATTTGAAAAAAAACTGTTTTATTTACCTAAGTTCAATACTTTTTCCGCTAAAATTTTACTACTTAATTTTCACTAAACCATTGTTGAAATTGTAATTTCTGTACCTGTATTATTTTTTACTTAATTTTATATAAAAACATTTACTGTAGGTACCTACCCATATGCGATTTTAGTTCACAAGTCCGAGATGTTCACTCGGTGGTGACATAGTTATATCAAACTGGCCTGGCTCGGGGTGGATCGATCCAGTCTTGAATGTCTCGTTAATTTGGACTGTGTCCAAATGACTTCGTCGTGTATGTCTAGCTTTATTTCCCACGCATGGAGAAATTGGAATCATATCCGGTGTGAAGTTCACGTTTCAGTAGTTAAATAGTGTACTAACTTTATAGACTCGAGATACTTCTATACATGAAACAGAATTGAGAGATAAGCAAGTTTTTTTTTTCAAATTCCAACATTTTATTTGTATTCCACACTATGGAATAATCTGACTTGGTAAAAATTCTACTTTTAAGTCGTGCCTGGATGACACCCCGGTTTAATAGCGAAGACCTCTCTGTTAAGGTAGTCGAAGCTTTTTTCTACAAGAAAAACGGGTGCGCGTCTTTGCTAGTTTCCATCTTAGTTAGTTTATGCTATGTTTTGCAGATGGCATTAATGTATATTTATATTTACAAAATCAAAGTTATTTTATAACCCTAAGGGCCCGTTCCCACTTCCGTTTTCAAATCGGAGGCGGGTCCCGTTTTAAAAACGGACGGCCAATGGCCCTGTTCACACTACCGTTTTAAAAACGGACCATACTCTACGAAAAAAAATAATTGTCGATTCAACAAAAACATGTTATTTGCTCATTATTCAGTAATGGTGCGCAATGGACGACGATGAAGCTCTTGTTGTCATGTGGTACTTATTAAATAGAAGGAAAAAAGTGAAAAGAAAATTTTGGGTACACCCAATCATAGCCGAATGATTTTCTGTAGGAATTTTCCAAGTGTTAATTGGTGAGTTGAGAAGTGATGAACTAAAGTTCTTTAATTATCTTAGAATAATAATGATTGGATTATTTATATAGCGCCGTTTTCACCATGAAAAATCACCTCAAGGGCGCTTAATGGCTTAAGAGAATGTCTATCACTTCCTTTAACCATATACTGGAATGAGTTTCAGAGAGCTTAACATATCAAAATACAAAATTGAGAAAGTGCATTTGTCCTGAAGAAGAAAGGCTATCGATATTTTAAAATAAGAAAACAATAACAACTCAAATATTTTTTATTATGTGTTTATTTAACTAATACGCTCTTCCGTGCATCTCATTAAAGCTTTAAAATTTAAAAAAAGTAAACTTAAAAAAATAAAAATAAATATTTTGATGTACAAAAGTTGTGTACACCAAGTGTTTTGTTTTTATTTAGTTAAAGATAAAATATTACCATACTCTTTCTTCGACCAGTGGTATTAAATTTTCGGGATTTATTTCCTTATCCATTATTGTAGTTTTGATTTATTTACTTAACAAAATAACCAAATACAAGCACGCAGCGTGCCTGCTTCCTTGCGACAGGGAGCGGGCGGGGAGGGGTCGGGGTTTGGCGGGGACTCTGCCGGAACGACTGGACGACAAGTGTGAACAGCTCCATACAACACTATGAGCGAGCGTGTTCCGACACGATTTGAAAACGGACGCGCTGCGTAGGCGAGCCATCCGACAAAAAATGTCGGATCCGTTTTCAAATCGTGTCGGACAAGTGTGAACAGCTCCATACATCCACTACAGCCACTAGGGCATCCGTTTTTAAAACGGGACCCGCCTCCGATTTGAAAACGGAAGTGGGAACGGGCCCTAACAGAGATGTGCTTTATTTAAAATAAATCCATTTCAAATGGAAATGCAAAATGCAAAATGGGTATTTTCCATTTTGCATTTTAAATGCTTTTCTAAAAACCATTTTGCATTTTAAATGCTTTTCTCAATGCATTTTCCATTTTAAATGCTTTTTTGCAACATTCTTCCTACTATCTCCACACATCTTTTTTTCATAAGCCCCAAATATCAGTCGGTCCTCAACCTCGCTATGGAGAGATAATTTCCATTTGTCAAGTTGCTCCCTGGTAGGAGCCCTGGAAATTGAGTGATACCATTACAAAAAATACTGATTCAAATACTGAACATGGGGCCATGACGCTGTAATATTAAATGTTAGATATAGTTTCTATGTTTTTACGTTGGCAACATTAGTCCCGCGCAAATTTTTTGTGGTTACATAATCTGTAGTGGTGTTTTTGGATTTACCATCATGTATAATGTTTGTTCTACATTGATGTCCATTATTAAATGACAAAATTGTTTAAAAATTCTATAATTATTTTAATTGTTTGACCTGAGAAAGCATTTTGCATTTTCAATGCATTTTGAAAATAGGTATTTTGCATTTTGCATTTGAAATGCTTTTCTAAAAACCATTTTGCATTTTGCATTTTCAAATGGAAAAGTTTTGACCCATTTCCATTTTGCATTTCAAATGGTTTTGGGTACCCATTTTGCACATCTCTGATCCCTAACTATATTATTTAATAACAAAATTAAATTCCCCGTTAGATTCTAAACAATCGTTTCTTTTTACCTATCTTCTGTCACCAACAACAATAATAAAAACAAAATGTTTTAAATCAGGAAGTGTTTCAGTGGGCAAACTATAAAATGAACACTGTTAGAAATTCTAATTTAAGTAGGTACTTAGAGATAAATCGAGAAGGATTTTCACCTACCTACTTCTTCATTCTGATTTCTTAAACCCCCAACGAAGAAATCAAGAATGACTGAATTTGAGAGAGAATTTCAAAGTTTACGCGCAGACTACGAGATTGCGAAGATTTTTTTATTTATAATATACATAGATTTGCAATCAATCGCCTTTGAAGCATCAAACAATAAAAAAATGGCGCGCAATAAACCGCGAATCCGATAACAACACGGTAGTGTTAGTATCACCTGGTAGTGATGTCAGTTACTAGTATGTGGGCGCTAAGAGCTCAGTGCGTAGTGCGCAAGAGGTCATTGTTTCTTCTGGCGGAGATTGAGGCTGCTGCGCCAACTTGACCAAGTTGATCACTCGTGGCGGCTGAAAGGCCAACCAAACAAAACACTTAAAATAATGTTTTAATTTAATGTGTTGCTTTGTTTTTTTGGTATGATTGCCGTAGAAGTCAAACTGCTCAGATCCAGTAAGTCTGCGGCACTTCCCGTGTTGGGAAGTTAGTGTAGGGAAATAAATGGGTAGGGAGGGGAGAGAGGGGAGAAGAACAATTCAAACCGTAGTTGACGGCTTTTCTTCTTCTCCACGCCAAATCAATGCGGGGGTGCCACAAGGACCTGTGCTGTCACCGACGCTGTTTTTGTTGCATCGATTACATCGACAGCGATGTCGTTAAATGTGCATCAATGTATTGCTACAAAAAGTTAACCACCACCACGAGAAGGCTCGTGCTCAGATCTCGTAGTTCTGATTTTTTTGAGTTTTTTATGATGTTGGCCAAATATGAAAAAGCCACAAAATTTTCTACCTTTCTTCAGTTTTTGGCGATTTTAACCCTGATCCACTAGTTTTCGAATGTAACCATTTCGTACGTTTTCAAAGTAAACTAAATTTGCTACAATTTGTGTCCCAAACTGTCTTTATAGACTCAATAGTTTCCAAAATACAGCTTTTAAAAATATGTAATTTTTTCGAACTCAATTTTTCTCTAAAATTTTTTTTGGGAATTTCGATTCTGTACCTGGATGTGGTGACCTACGTATGAACCACTCCTTAGGCCAGGTTAAGCTCAAATTGTAGCAAATTCTACTTTGAAAACGTAAAATATAATTATGATCGAAAACTAGTCATTTTGGGTTAAAATCACTAAAAACTGAAGAAAGGTAGAATATTTCATAGTTTTTATTTTTTATTTTTGATGATGTTGCGTTTAGCGCTCGAGGTCGGAAATTAATGATTGGGCCAACATCATAAACAACTAGCAGATCTGGCGCTAGGTCTGATGTACATGGTTACGGGACTATGAATCGAAGCCTTAGTTCTTGAGGTAACTCGTTTGAACTATTATGGGTAATCTTATAATAATTAATAATGTTGTAGTTCATAGATGGCGCTAATTTAATAATTTCACTTAGGTTTTGCAAGTTACGCTTTAAAATTTTAAGACGAATTATTTCTCTGCGCCCGTACATACACAATATGAATATGAATAAATAGTTTTGTTCGTATAAAACTACATTATTTTTAGAAAGGCATACAAATACTATATATTAAATGGGTGATTCAATCCAAAATTGAATTTGCATGCCTTATTTGAAAGATTTGAGTTTTTATACGGACAAAACTATTTATTCATCTTCATATTGCATATGTACGGACGCAAAAAAATAATTCGTCTAATAATTTTAAATCATAACTTATATTAATACATAACATAACGCCCCCTAAATCGTGTAGATCAAGAGAGAGTTGCGGCGACAGTTGGAAACTATTCTTAAATTTATGCAAATTCAAAAAAGTCTCTCTGGTGTCGCCTCGCTCGTGTGCGCACCTCAATAAATGGATTTTTATGCTCGCAACTGTTGCAAAGCTACAGTCACTCATCGGTGGGCGCTCTTAGCTGAAAAGAGGTATTTAACAGCGTGTTTTAAAATTTTGAAATTTTATGACAGGTATTTGAGGGGCGTCTGATTAATTCCTCGTGAAGAAGAGTATACCTACATATTGAATACATTGTAACATTTTTTACAGAGTCAAGCACAATTGATGAGTTGTGTGCCTGTACCTATGTCAAACCTCATATTGCAAGTCATGATATTTTCAATCGGTTACGATATAAAAATATTAATTTAATGCACGTGTATGCCTTCACCCCTGAGTAGATGAGTCTTTGTCTTCTTTGCCATATAAAAATGACACTTGGAAATAACACTTCGAAGGATATATTCTGATTTAAAATATTCATTTAATGGGTGCGTGGTCTGAAACTGAAACTACTTATCTGTGGGTAAATGCCAAAAGTGTCTTTGTAAGTATTTGGTAATTAGATTTAGGTACCAGAAAGTATTTTAAAGCATCCCTTATTTAAAAAGAAATTTTGACATATCAAATCTTCATTCGGAGCGTTTTACAAATTTGGCATGGGCAGTTCTAGCAATAAGCCCCAGATATTATTTCAAGTAAAAACACTATACAAAGTATCACTACATTATGTAAAGTATCACCTTTAGTGGATTGAGGCAATACAAAATGAATGTGGAATAATATCTGTACGGTAATTTAATGAAAGTAGATATTCATGATGAAATTCTCAAGTAAGCCTAAGATTCATTAAAATAATAGTTTGCTAGATTAATCATTATTCTATATTTATGGTCTCAAACCTCTGGAGAAAAAATTTAAATCTAAAACTTAAACCCGCTAAAAACGTTTGCACTTTTTTTCTTTCTGTTTTATTGTTTCATGGTTGTCTTTTGGAGTGTAGAACCTTGGAAATTATTTACAATATAGCATCTGATAATCATTTTAAATTTAAATTAACTTAAAAATGTTTTGATTCTATACTAATCGGCTTCATTAAAATGTGAATTTCGATGTGATACACCCTGTGTATCAATACATACCTGTATAGTTGTAGGACATCATCAATTTTAACAACAAAACCTAAGAAGAACCTCATTAGTTCGATACAATCTTCACCAGCGCCTCCTTTTGTTGACCGCAAGAAGCAACTAACTACCTTCCTACATTATTAATTTGGTTTGAACTGACTTTGGTAATATTTAGAAAGTGCTAGCTTTAAATATACAAACATACACATCACAAAGAAAATATTTAATGAAGTAAATAAGTAATTTAAAAATACATAATAATAACATTTTCATGTATTTCCCTGGATGTAGGTATCAAGGGCGCATACAAGGGGTTAAACACAACGCTCGTTGTATTCGACGTGTTCACAGATGGCGTTAATTAATTAATTTTGTTTAAATACGCTTTTGCAAGGTATTGCTTTACAATATTAAGACAAATCATTTGTTTGCGCCCGTATATACACAATATGAATATGAATCAATAGTTTTGTTCGTTTAAAGACTTAATTCTTTCAAGAAAGGCACACAAATACAATATTTTACCGATGATTCAATCCAATATTGTATTTGTATGCCTTTCTCGATAGAATTGAGATTTTATATGGACAAAACTATTTATTCATATTCATATTGCGTATATGAGGGCGCAAACAAATAATTTGTCTTAATACTGTAAAGCAATACCTTGCAAAAGCGTATTTAAACCAAATTAATTAATTAACGCCATCTGTGAAAACGTAGAATACAACGAGCGTTGCGTTTAACCTTAAGGTTAAACGCAACGCTCGTTGTATTCTACGTGTTCACAGATGGCGTTAATTAATTAATTTTGTTTAAATACGCTTTTGCAAGGTATTGCTTTACAATATTAAGACAAATCATTTGTTTGCGCCCGTATATACGCAATATGAATATTAATCAATAGTTTTGTTCGTTTAAAGACTTAATTCTTTCGAGAAAGGCACACAAATACAATATTTTACCGATGATTCAATCCAATATTGTATTTGTATGCCTTTCTCGATAGAATTGAGTTTTTTTATGGACAAAACTATTTATTCATATTCATATTGCGTATATGAGGGCGCAAACAAATAATTTGTCTTAATACTGTAAAGCAATACCTTGCAAAAGCGTATTTAAACAAAATTAATTAACTAACGCCATCTGTGAACACGTAGAATACAACGAGCGTTGCGTTTAACCTTAAGAGGAAGCTACAAGCCAAAAATGTGTATATTCTTGGTATACCTTATATTGTAGGTAATAGGTATTAAAATCGTTTGACAAACGGAGTCTAGAAACGTTCGATTTAAAGCATAAAACTGGTTTTTATTTATTTTGTAAATAATTTTATGAGAAAACAAAAAAGTTAATCCAGTGAAACTGTCACAGATAATCTTAGATATAATAATGTATTTTTTAACTTGTTTCCTTTATGCGTTATACATTTCTATTAAAAAATATATTTTTTAGTAGTTTACATTTATTTTTTTTATTGAATAATTTATTTTTTATTTGTGTTCTACTCAAGTGGAACGATAGGAAAACCTTCAATTTATCTAAAGAATTTTTGGTATTCATAATGTACACCAATTCGTTATAAAAATTAATCAAAATAGTGATTTAGCACTAAGCTTCACCTTAAGGCCCCGTAGTAAGCGTTCAAAGATCGTTCGAAAGAGAGATATGAATGTTAGAGGGAGCGCGTTACTATTAAAAATGATAACAATTAAGCGAAAATGGTGAAAATATTTGATAAAACACGACTCGTTTGAAATATAGCAAAAATCTGTGGACAAATGCTTTAGGTGCATTAATAGAAACACTGTCATTTTTTCATGGCTATAACATATTAAATAACAGAAAAAAACGAGTTTTAATAATTTTCGTAGCTTACTTTGAGATTTTTTTCTACCGAGGGAATTTAAAATAATTAACGTTTTGACATAAAAAATGCATAGATATTATCTTCAAAAATAGCATATATTTTATTTTTGTATATTTATATTTTTATAACTTAAAAACTTGAAGACTTAAAGAGAAACTTGTTATAAATCAAAAAATATCTAGTTTGTCTAGCGTAGGAAAAAAAATAAAACTACTCTTAGATTATGTACAAAATACAAAAATATCATTTGCACCATGTCTTTTATCAATGTAATATTTAATGTTAATATAATTATATACCTACACTAGAAATAAAATGTTAAAATTTTGCAGCTAAAAAATATATTTAAGAAAAAAGTATAAGTCATGGTAAGTAAAGATGCCCCCCACGTTCTCCCTTGCCCATACACAGGGTTGAACGACTCATTACGGTGGACACCCCCCCCCCCCCGTAAATGCTATAGCTACGCCACTGTTTTCGTATGTGCATATATATTTGTGGGGGTTCGCACAATGTTTTCATATAATGTGATGTCGAACCACAAAATGGTTTTTACATTTTTAATATACGTAATATGATTAAAAAACTAATATTATTTAACAAAAATGGTACAATGGATTATTTTTTTAGAAAATAAAAATGTATATATATTCACAACCTTGTTCTGTGAGTATTTTATACGCGTCATTATAGACGGGTTTTTCACTTAGTAGTATACTGTACCTACTAGTAAAATATCAGTATTCTTCCCTTTCTGGTTGATTACCGTCAGTGGATTTAGTGTCACACCTGCTTCTCTGATTCTTGCATTCCGGGCAGGTACCTATATCGATATTCAAAGAAAAGGGCAGGGACCCATCCCGGGGGTACCTGGGTACGTTGTATCAGTACCTAGCCACGCACACTCACACCGCCTTTATTAGTATTCATAGATAATACAGGTGTGCTAGCCACTAGTCACTTAGTGGTGTGACTTGAGTCGTTCTACAGAAAGAACCTATCCAACGAAAAAAAAAATAATAAATGTTTTTATGTATGCTGCTAACATAATTTTTCTGTAAACCTCGTAAGTCAAAATTTTGTGAAGGTATGATGAAAATCATTTTTTTTATGATTATTATGTTTTGTAACAACACTCCTTATATAGTTATCGATAAAGTTTAAATTCCTACTTAGCACCGGTTACCTGTTTTGATTTATGCAAGAAAAAAAGCATGGCCAAAAAGACAGTTTAATTTTATTTTGCGAAGTTCAAGGGCATAGGTATACATATTTAAATGTTTTATCATCATTTTCTGAAAAAAACTTAATTAACTACATTATGCAATAAAACCATAACTATAAATGGGCTCTTAAGTAGAAGATTTGAAAGCTGAAAGCAATTTTGAAAGCAATTTTCATATGCATGATACTTTATTTTTTTCTGGGCTAATAAGAAGACTTGATCGTTTAAAAAAAAGTAAATCGTTTAAGAAAAAAGTTTGAACATTTCAAAGGCCAAAATGTTTTTACTCGCAGTATTTGAATGAAGCATTTAACAACGATATAAGATTTGGTTCAGACTTTTTTGAAAAAAACCATAAAACTGCTCATGTTTACTCTATAGAGCATTACGACCTGAATTACCTACGCTATGATATCAGATAATCATCCAAAATCATTCGCTTAAGTTCAATAAATCTCTGCCAACTATTACATGAATAATATAAAAACATAATCAAAAGCAGTTTTCGTGAATGTTAATTTTACATTCATGTTTAAAATAATCTACTATTTATCCGTGAAAGTACGATTAAACGAACTAAAATGGCTAATTGTGAAACCGATACTGAACTTAAAAAAAAACAACCCATTACCTAAATTCCTTTCAAAGAAAATGATGTACAACAAGGACATTAATAAACATAATACATATAACATAACGATCAATGAAATTAGGCTACCAAAATAGGACAAAGTCAATACAAAAACTGTTTACTGTACGAAGGAATGCAATCTTATATTGTGCTGCTGGAAACTATAAAGTTTGCACTTTAGAAGCCATATCAATAAAAATAAAATGAAATAAATAATAAAAATTTAATCAATAATAATTAGTAAGCTTCGGTGAACAAATTGCCAAAATAAAATTAATATTTAAATAAAACTCCTGAAAATATATGTAATATTCTGTCTACGTAAAACATAAACGTTTCCTAGCATTTGACAACTCTAGTTCATTTGATTAATAATTTGAACTTCCATAAATAATATTGTTAGAGTACAAATAATAATGTTGTAGGTATAAATGAATATCGAGGCATTTACATTACATGAGTTGATGACTAAATTGAATAATTCTTACACGTAATTGGTTATTGTGAACACACACAACAACCAATTGGTAATTAGTTGCACGTTTTTTTTAAAATAATTATTTCTACCTTTTTGACGAAAATGCTCCCAATTTTATGTATTGAATGTTAGCGTTGGCTGGCTTATTTACGCATAACGATGCTCATTTGCAGGTAGACAAGGGTATTATTCACTTAATAAAAAACATATATATACATACCTAGTACCTGCATGGAGACTAAGCGACCCAAAGCTGATCCATTAATATTTTACCTTTAAACTAATAGAAATTAATTGGTTATTTATTACGTACACGTATTTTATCTAAAAAATGTACATGATTCAATTTATCACCAAGATGAATAAAATAAATTCTTTCTTCTTCGTTTGGCCTTCAATGATTATATATTACAATTTGAGGTTTTACTCAACAAGTTATTCCACTATAAAAATATCGAATATTCGCCCTAGACATAAAAGTAACAGTAAAAAGTCAATAGATTGCGCATATTAAAATAAAATATGGATATATTGATCAAAGACTCTACCTAGACTGCAATTTAATTCGGTTAGAAGCTTGAAATTATATATGAAGAGAGCAGTCAATAAATATACGCTCTCAGTAGAAGTATGATACATTTTTAAAATTACGGAACTTGATAAGATGGAATTAGCTCAGAGCTCATAATACTGGGAAGGCAAAAGTCCTGGGCCTCGATTCTCGGTGAACTTATTCCACAAAAACAACGAGTGGTTTCTACCCACTTACTGTTCGAGTAGAATGACTTTTGACGTTTCGTCGAGACTCAAGAATAAGATCTCTTACTTTCTTACGGTTTTACTCATAAAGTATTCCACTATATATACATATATTTTTTTTTTTGAAATGTGTCATTTATTTATTTTTTATTATTTATTTATTTATACGCCCATTGGGCTTTTACATACATAGTTCAAAAAAAAATATTCTGAAGATTGTAAGTTCACAAAAGTAATAGTAAAAATACATATAACCATATCCATTTGACATATTATAACAGTAACTAAATAGTAAATGCATACAATAATTATTTGTAGGTATATTAATATATCCTTAATTTAGAGCCGGGTAATCACACGAATCAGTGTATTCAAATTATACGACCAGATCAAAGGTGCAAAAGCACCAACTTAGTTTTTTACAAGAGACTGCTGAACAACAATAGTTGGGTGATATAAAAAAAACACTCAATAGTCTCGCTTTGTTCCTTGTTTCTTTGGCAGAAATTTCAGATATAGCAGTTGAACATTTTGAAGCATAAAAAAAGATGTAGACATTTGTAAATTATGACCAATTTCAGACATCGTTAAATATTTCCGCAGAGGTATACGCTTACCGACCGGGCTTTATTAAAATTCCAAGAATATCCTGTTTATGGACGTTCTCCAGTTTCCCCTGTCAATCTTTCCCTGAGAGATGAGAGCTCCATCTGTAGTCTGGAGGCTGATGGCTGAAGATCGAATAATATACTGATGGCTAAAGTGGAAGCTGAATAATCATGGGAATACTTTGTTGCACGAACAAATACTCAATACTCGATACTTTACAGTACCTACTATGAACCTAAAAAGTCCTGGACAGAGAATTAATGTGATTGTGTATGAATGACATTGAAGCCAAATCTAGAGTAACAGGAAATTGCCTGTCAGCCATCTTGTATGACAAACTTTTTAAATGATTTGTACGCAAAGTGTAAATGAAATACATACTTAAATTTTATTCTTACATTGTTAACGCAATTACAACGGCTTCTGATTTTTTTAAATATTTCATGTGATTTTTTAATGTTAAAAATATGTAGGTAAAGGCGCTTTTCATACATATTTCCCCTCTCCCGCGGCTTCAAATTGATCTCGAACAGTGTCTGTCCAGGGCCTTTTAGGTTCATGGTACCTACTCTACCTGCTGCTGAGCTTTGATAGATAGATCATGAAAAGATTCACACAAATCAATATATCTGGTTTGGAGCAGAATTTAAACATTACTTACTTGGTTATGGGTGGCTAAGACGGTTGTTATTCGATATTTGGCTCAAAGTCAATTGACAAACATATTTTATCATAAATTATGTAATTTATTTCAAATTTTCCTTGGTTAGGTATCCATGAACATTATTCAAACAAGCATAAAATTAAAGGATTTTAAAGTCGTTTCTTTAAACATAACATATTTTACAGGATGTCAAGCAACGTATTTGACTTTGTTAACCAGTGATCTTATTTGGAGTAAAAATGCTAATTAAATTTTGTTTTCCAGTGACTTTCTTGACATATCTATATTTCGAGTCGTCACTGGTCACTCAGCAAGTAACATCCCAACCCCTCGCCCGTCCCTACCTCTCCAATACCTCTCAGAGTTTTAAAATGTTTTTATAAAAAAAATTATCAAAGACTGAAAAAAGTCACCGGAGACCAAAAATTCATTTACTCTTTACTCCAAATAATATCAGAAATCCATGGTTAAAGTAAGTCAAGTATATATGTTCCTTAAAACACTGTATAAATAATAGTTAGCTGTCGTGGTGTTCAAGTGCATCTGTAGATTATCCAACCAATTACAGAGATACTTCCTGGATAGACCAGTTTCAAAATATCGATTAATTTTAAGGATCCATTAAGTTTTACTACCATTAATAGTTTAAATTGCAATTCTAATTATTGAAGAAGACGCAAAATCATTCCCAGTAATATATTCACAACTGGAAAATCGATTCGTAGTCGAAATATGGACAAAAGATTAATTAGACCTTTATATGTCTTCAGCGTGGAAAATCGTTGCAATCAATATGAAGCTGCATTTGCAAGTGTATAAAAGTGACAATTAACCTGTTTAATTATGTTGTATCATAAGTTTTTGGCTGCAGGTCTTATAGAAGTCAGTTACAAATAAGATTCACGAGATTTAAAGAGTTTGTAATTATTTCATCAATATTGGTAAGGCTTTCAAGCTAGCGATTTAATTAATATTTTTTAAATGATGTAAATAATGAAACGGCTGATTTAAAAAAAAAAAATTTGTTATTTGAAATAACGTTTTAAACACTTTTAAAAGTATTATTTTGATACTATCCGAGTTTAGTGACTAGATCTGCATTGCCATAGTAATAGTCAAAGATGTGCAAAATGGGTACCCAAAACCATTTGAAATGCAAAATAGAAATGGGTCAAAACTTTTCCATTTGAAAATGCAAAATGCAAAATGGTTTTTAGAAAAGCATTTCAAATGCAAAATGCAAAATACCTATTTTCAAAATGCATTAAAAATGCAAAATGGTTTCTCAGGTCAAACAATTAAATTAATTATAGAATTTTTAAACAATTTTGTCATTTAATAATGGACATCAATGTAGAACAAACATATTACATGATGGTAAATCCAAAAACACCACGACTACAGATTATGAAACCACAACAAAATTACGAGGGAATAATGTTGCCAACGTAAAAACATAGAAACTGCTATCTAACATTTAATATTACAGCGTCATGGCCCCTGTTCAGAATTTGAATCAGTATTTTTTGTAATGGTATCACTCAATTGCCAGGGCTCCTACCAGGTAAAAACTTGACAAATGTAAATTATTTCTCATAGCGAGCTTGAGGAACGACTGATATTTGAGGCTTATGAAAAAAAAATGAGTGGAGATAGTAGGAAGAATGTTACAAAAAAGCATTTAAAATGGAAAATGCACTGAGAAAAGCATTTAAAATGCAAAATGGTTTTTAGAAAAGCATTTCAAATGCAAAATGGAAAATACCCATTTTGCATTTTGCATTTCCATTTGAAATGGATTTATTTGAAATAAAGCACATCTCTGGTAATAGTAAGCGCCCTCCTGATGATTTTTCATAAAAACGGTTGTGTGCAAATTATCCAATTATTATTATTATTACTTCCCAACCATCCTTTTTTCCATTTCATTCTCATGCCCATTTCCTTCATCCTCACAGCACAACCAAAATCGGGGGTGCAATACACCACAGAACTCTCGCGCGATGTTCACATCGAATTATGGAGACAGGATAATTTACAGGTAGTTTTCATGTCAACGTTTTATAATCTACTGTAATTGAATCAAGTTCATTAAATGAAAATACTTGGTGTATTATCAAATATAGAGGTTCAGTAATTGGATAATATCTAACATAAAAAGTAACTCGTTGAAATAACGATGTTTTGGTAGAATTAGGAACTGCTTCGATTAGTTTTCGCTTAAAGGCGGACAATAATAATAATAGTAAAGATTATAAAATATGGTGGGCTAGGCCGCTGCGGTCCGGCGAGAATATTTGGTCCCATAAACGGAGTTGAATAATTAATGGAGCGAGAATGACGATTTCCATAACCGGTCCCTGCTGGCTGGTGGCTGGTGGCTGGTAGCTAGTGGCTGGTGGCTGGACAACTGGACTGACCGCCGAGGATTGGTGGAACACTGGATAATGTTCAGGGGCGTACCGAGATATCGTGAAGCAGAGATTTGTCCCCCCACCCCCCCCCCACCCGAGGACACTGCACCATCCACAAAAAACTCCAAACATCGAAAACTGAGATTGGTGACAAATCTTTAAAAAGACCCTCGGTTGTAGGACGGCTCAACGCTCTAATATTAATATTTTCATTTTTTTATTTTAAATTATAATAAATAAATTACGAATTAGATCATATAAATAATAATAATAATTGGATACTTCAATTATTTCAAAATCACTCTGTGGCGTCATTTTAATTTGAATAAAATAAATAACTTTGTAAACACCACTATTTAATAAAAAAGATCGACATTTAAACGTATAGTGAAAATTAACAAATTTAAAAATAGACAAACTAGTATTAACAAAAATTATTACAATGAGCAGTGATTTATTATGCAAATTTATACACTTGTTGTTTTTACAAACTAATTAGTCACCGCTTATTATATTTTTTTCACAATACTTTTTTGTCTAATTACAAATTGTTAATTTTCATTATACGTTCATCCTGCTGAAGAAAGCATTTCTTTTGAAACATGTTGATCCTTTTGATTAAATAGTGGTGTTTACAATGTTATATAGTTAATTAAAAATAATTAGATCATTTGTATCCCCCCTCAAAGACACCTTTACCAAAACGGACGCAATACCTTTAAGTAAAACATTAAAATATTACATGATACCAAATATGATGAGTAATGTACGTTTTTACCAATTTTGAACAATTTAATATTGCAAATGATAGTTCCTTTAATAATAAATAATTATTTAACATTTTTCCACACAGTTTTTTTGTAAATCCGATATCTTAATATTTTATCCAATTGAGCGAAAATTATTATTTTATAGGGGTTTTTTTCTAATACCGCAGGTCATTTATGATAGTTATAATTATTAGGTTGTAGATGCCCGGGTTTCCGGTTTAGAAGTTACTCCCATGGACTGCCTCCGCCCGTGCCTAGAGCTCAGGTCGCTTGCATTCCACCCTTGACATTTGAAACAAATTAATTGCTGAAAACTGATATTTTCTCAAATCGCTAAATACAACATTCTTGGTCACTTATTAGTTTCACGTTTGCCAAGTCCAGACCACGTTATTTAAAGCAACGTTGTTCAACGGCTAATGGGACATTATTTCATTTGTTTAGCAGCTACATACAATGTTTCGCTAGGTTTTCTCGCAGGGGTAGGCAGAGAGGAAGAACCGCCAAGTAACTCGGTCTTGGCACACACTCCTTGACTCATTTACAATCATACATCGTATCATACATATTGTTCTATTATTCTGACTCTTGATATGGCTCGACTCAAGTATCTAATTCACTTGATCATGCCATGTCTTCCTCGGGCGTATCCGACTTCTACTACCATTCACATTTGGGTAATATATTCACCTTAAACTCTTTGTTCATTCTCTCTACATGCCTAAACCATCCAAGCATCCCTTTCTTAATCTTACTCATTATCCTTAGATCAGCCTTGCGTTCTTTGCGGATCTCCACATTTTTGACACGATCACAGATGTTTTTACCACACAAACGCCTCAGGGATCGCATTTCTACATCATTCAAACCAACATTAGTACAAAACATTTTTGTGTTTATTTAAAAAGATGCATATTACATAATTGGCATAAAATATGTTACAAAGTACAAAGTAATCATTTGAGATTTTTGCCATATATTATGTTTATTACTTTAACAATTTTATAATTTGAACAAAAAAATAAAAAAATTAAAAATAAAATAATAAAAAAACATGGTTTCATAGCATAAATGTACCACCATAATAAACCCAAGCTTTTGTAAATAGGGAATGTGTTATTAGGTTTATTTTTTCTTCAATTATATTTTTATGTATTTAAACTAAAGTATAAGTATGTAAACTTAACTCCAAGATTGCCCCATTTTTTTGTCATGTTTTTTTTTTGCATTTTGGTGATGGGAGAATTGATGTTTGTCTGAATTTTCTATTATTTCAAAAGGTGCAGTTTTGTTAAGAATATTATCTTTGTAAATGTGTAGTGTTACAGGGTTGAAGTATAAGGCATTTATTTTCTGATTTTAAATTCTTTAAACAAAAGTTCAGATAAATATAAGGTTTAAGCTTTTAAGTTATAGTTTAAGTCCCATCCCACCCTAATACAGGGTTTTCCAATAAGAGGTGTTATTTTGATATTCAATGACTCCGCCGGACCATAAACCGCACCAAACAGTCACACGTTGAAGATAAAGAAGCTTTTCAACAATAACTCTTGGGTTTTCCGAGCCCCAGATGTGATAATTTTGCTTGTTGACGAAGCCACCGAGGTGGAAATGGGCCTCATGATGATTTGCATTTGATTCACTCAAGTGAATTTTAATAATTTTAATGCTTTGTTGAAGCGTGCATCGTTCCATTTTTTTAATGGCTTAGTTTTTACTTGTCAAATGTCAAAAAATGACAGCTTCAAAAGTAACATCTACTGAAATAGCGGGCTATTCAAAATAACACCTCTTATTGGAAAGCCCTGTATATTCCAATATAACACCGTATTAAATTTTATTTCCCATGCATGTGGTTTTAAATAGTTATTACTTTCATTATTATTATGTAAATTTGAACACACTTATTTAATTAATACTAGTTTTATGAAAAAAGCCTTAAGGGCATAAGCTCTAAGGTAAATCAATATATAAAAAAGAAAATAGAGCCTAATATAAAAGCCTTCAAAAGATTCAAAAGAAAGAAACCGAGTGAGACAGATTGTTGATCAAATTTTTTAAAACATAGACATTATAAGAAAGAAAAAATCCGTGTTTTTATCACAGGAAAATTTATGCGATATCTTCTATAAGTATAAAAGTCATTGCGAGCTGTAATAAGTTGTGTTGACATACATTTTCAGAAAGAAAAAAGTGTAAAAATCACAATGCCAGAGCACAACGTTTGTTTCTAAACTTTCGCTAACTTTGTTAATTTTCTAAAATTTTTTTTTACCATTACTTTTTTATACCACATAAGAATCTCAACTGCCCGAACCCAATGGAACTACGGCATTCTCTTTTTTATGTGAGTACCGCACAAGAGTTCCAAATGCTCCCAACCGTCTGGAGCCAACGATAGTATGAAATTCCCAATATGTTGCGAGACTGAAAAAATGGGGAGACGAAGGAGATGAGGAAATAATAAGTTTGTAAAATAATTTCTATTCATAACTGGTCACAAAACACGCTAAAGCCATTTCAAGCCATATATCTATTCTGAATGGCAGTCAATTTGAGGCATGTTATGACGCTGATGGAAACGAAGGAGTTGAAAATGAGGAAGGCGACGAAGTACCTAGTTATACAAGATAATCTAAGAAATAGGCAAAAGTACCCCCACAAGACGGTTCTCACGGTATCTAAATAATGTGCGATGGTTATCGTTTATCGTTGTCCGATCGTTAGGGACCACGTCTTGGTAATCCGATATAGTCCTAAAACGCTAAGAATGTGTGCAGTTCAATGGATTCATTTATCTATAAATTCTTATGAAAACCTGAAATACACTCGAAATAATTTAAATCTAGAAACGCAATATTATCCCCTCGACTGTGTGTTGTGGACGTGTGTACTGTCTGCATGCACGAAGTAAGGTCAATTTTCTCTTACCTAAATTGAAATTGATTATGCGTTCTATTCTAATTTGCATCCAATGGTCGAGTGTTGAAAGGGTAAAACCAATACACCACTACGCACGCAATGATCTCTAATAGTTTAAATGTATTTTGGCATATTGGTAGGTGGGTAAATTAGTTATTGTGGAGTATTGGTAAATACATTAGGTATTTAAAATGTGTGTAGGTAAATAATTAAATTTTTTGAAAATATTGCCCAATTATTATATTAGTAGTTTCAAAAATCATTATCGTAGTAATTTGTTAAACAAATGACATACCAATGTGTGGATGTACTTTACAAAGTTCAGTAGTGTAGTGATGAGGAAGCTTGAAAAAGCACGGGATATTATAATAATTGTAGGATTTGTGAATCTGAAAGTGTTTATGAAAAAAAATTGCCTCCAACATAAACAACATTCTGTCAACACATCTGTCATATATTTTAACAAAAGAAATACACATTTCAAATTACCTAATCATTATCTAAATCATTCCCACAGTCAGTTCCAATTTTGAAAATAAAAGCGAATCCAAACTATAGAGTTCATTGAACCGGACTTTTACGGAGATGTCACCGAAATTATCTGATAGTATTATTACGCTAGCGTCTGGACGATCTAGGCCCTCTCATTGGTCGAATTCAAATCGTATGTTTCGGGTAAATCCCAAATAGGGGGTCTGCAGGCGAAATTCGACCACTCTGCCCCTCTGGAGGTATAAGAACGAAGCAAATGACTGGCGTGAATATTTAAATATGCAGCTAACAATACGCATAGTTACGCAAAATTACATGACCATTAACAAGCGTTTAATAAGAAGATTTCTTCTGGAAGCTTATCACTTTGTGATGTCATTATTTATTTTATTAAAACATAAATAACTTTGTTTACATCACTGAATTACATACAATCTCTACATGTTTCATGAACGAAGTTCACCTCATCAGGAGTAAGTATACATTTAGTCAAAAATTAAATATAGATTACAATTTGAAAGAAGAAGTGGAAGGAGGTGGGAGGGTAAGAGTGGGTGGAGTTTATCAGAATTAGGAATTACAATATCGTTATACGGGAAAGACCAGTTGAGTGGGAAAATATTTAAAAGAGGGTTTATGCCATTGTTTATTTCTATCTTTAGAAATAGGGTAAATATACCATTTGAAGAGATTATCTTTAATTTTTTTATTTAGTATTTCATCTATCAATTTATTAGAATAACCGCTATTAATTAAATGCTATTTGTTTTATGAATATATTGTTTTATGGTTATATGCTATTTGTTTTTCAGGTCTTAAAATACTTCACACAGGATATACCTAAAGCATCGCAAATAAATAATTTGTATTTTTAGAAATTAGATAACATGTTAGTATAAAATCAGGTATAATTAACAAGATTTATTTTTAATGAACTCTCTTTTGAATATTTTCCTACCCAACTAGTTACATTTATTATAGCTAATATTGTGAGAAAATACTGAATAAACGCGTTGTCTCTCACCCAATGATGAAAACTGATATTTATTTTTAAAAATCTGTGACTATTTTTTCGATTACCATCATTTCGAAGAGGATATCTCGATTATACTATTAGCTATTTTCCGTATGAACCCATGAGTAACAGTTTCATCGTGGTCATTTATCAATCGTTTTTGAAAGCTTTTTTCTGTCCATCGGAAAATAACTAGGCACCTAACAGGTGATGTAAATTCGAAAACCTAATACAGGCTAAAACCTGATACAGGCGAAAAACTAATACAGGCGAAAACCGTAAGTATGGGTTGGTTAGGTATCTGTTGTCACAAACATGAGTCATCCTGTATTTAGATAGATTGCATCCAAAAAATGTGACGTTGGCGTGTTTTGTAATCCAAAAGTCTGACCATTCTTTGCTTAAATTTAAAATTCAGGAACTCAAATTCAAAATTAAATGGAAGGGCGAATTCGATTTCAAAGAGTGTAAGAAAGACAGAGTAAGTAATGTTGATTGGATTTTTCGATTTAATAGTACAAAAGTACGTATGTCAGTGATGACATTTGTTTCATTGAAAATTTTCATGGAAAAAAATATCTATTTGAAGGTGTGTTTATTATCAATTCAGTGAATACATCCACGGAGAAAAATGAGCATTGCTGATTTATTAAGAAACTCTTAACATTATTTTTAATCCGGTTAAAAACGTGATTTCAGGCCATTTCCTGATAAATTTCTATTAAATTCCTAATATATCGGAACACATGTTAATGCACCTGCCTTGATGATTTAATATAATGACGAAATGTTAAAATATTCAGATTTGTACCAACACCTTTTCAGACATAGTGATAATATATTCGTATTTTAAGAGGAAGCTACATAACAAAAATGTGTATATTCTTGGTATTCCTTATATTGTAGGTAATAGGCATTAAAATCGCTTGACAAACGGAGTCTAGAAACATTAGATTTTAAGCACAAAACTGGTTTTTATTTATTTTGTAAATAATATAATAAGAAAGCAAAAAAGTTAATCAAGTGAAACTGTCACAGATAATCTTAGCTCTAATACTGTATTTTTAAAAAGTTGTTTACTTTACGCGTTCATACATTTCTATTGAAAAAAACATTCAGTGCATTACATTTATATTTTTTTATTGAGTAATTTATTTTTCTGTCTGTATTCTACTCAAGCGAAATGTTTACCTTAAATTTATATAAAGCATATTTTTTGGTATTCAAAATGTACACCAATTCGTAATAAAAATAAAATAATAAAATTAATAAAAATTAATCAAAATAGTGATTTGGCTTTAAGCTTCTCCTTTAGTCTATCAGGAAACCTATTAATTCATTCGTTAAGGGCCTGCAATCCCAATCGGTTTTAACGGGTTACCAATAATTTGAAGAGATTCTTAATAAATTATAAATACAAACTTTTCTTTTTGTCGTTTCAAAAATTGGTCGTATTTGCCGTTATTTTTAGAAGCGTAAAAATAATATCACTACACATATAAGCCTCACCACAGCGCTGCCTTTCAAGATCTCATCTTTTTTGCATTCATCTTTAATAATAAACAAGCAAGAGCATGGAATAGCAAAAATTCGATTTATAATCTTCAGATGGTAATATTTACATTCGATATAGCTACTATTCCTTACACACAAGTTCAATAGATTTTTTTTAATTCCCTTTACACCTGTTACGACTTGGAACCAACAAAGCCCGCTAACTGACAAGCTTCATTGACGCGGAATTTTAACCCAAATACTTTTTTAGCGTTTGGTCGACAGTACCTTTATCGAAAAAAAATCCCCAAAAAGCCTGACCCATTCAGGTAAAAATACTTGCTCGAGCGAGATTTCATGCTGTCTAAATTGTACTAATTGTCGTTGTGACGAGGACTTACGCCACTTTACTTAGTATGACAATTTGCTAGACTACGCAGCCTTAAAACATTTGTCCTCCATTTTATAGAACTTTTGAATCGCAATTTTTTAACCTATTTAAAATGAATAGTGCAAAATGAAAATGTAATTTTTTTTATATTTCGAGTAAGCAACAGAAATAACAATGTAAATGTTTTGATTTAAACTCTGAAATTTTTTTTTGTTCTTTTGTAAACTAGTGCAGGCCGTTGAAAAATCACGGGATATTATTATTGTAGAATTTGTGAAACTGAAAGAACTAAAAAGAAAATATTTGCCTCAGGATCGCATCGCCTTACAAAAACAAATATTCGCAACTTTCAATAATAATATAATTTTATTACATTTTTGTTGACAAATTACAGAAAAGTTAGACATTTTAAATTTGAAAAATCATCTGCTAATCGTTTTTACAAAATTATTCATGAAATAAAAATAAAATATTTTTCTGGTTAAGTACGGGTGAGTACCTAATTTATCGCTTGTCTAAATTCTCAAAATCATCAGTACAATTTTGAAAAATTTAACGCAAATTTGAGAAAATGTCACACCTAGGACACCACAGACACACCACTTTTCGGGGATACAATTTGTGGGACTTGTCGCACCCTTCTTATCAAAATATTGTGTGGTATTGAAGTTGTGTTGTTATGTAGTTTAGTTTACATTTCGTCAACAATATTTTCCTTTTATTGTGATAAGAGCGATTTGAAATAAATACACTTTCTTAATACGAATTAACCCAAAAGTATAATTAAATTGGTGAGCACATGTATGTAACAAAAGCATCTAGCCTTATTTTTTTATGGGCAATTGACTTTTTCAGTGCTATATATATTGAAAGTTATATATTGCCTTACTAAATTCTAAAAAAAAAAAATTTCTAGATATAAATAGCAGTACGAATTTCAATGCGGCAGATTGATATCTGATGGAGTGTTCCTTTGCTACCAAACACTGATTAATCAGCATGTTACAGATTTTTCATTACTTTAATGTTCCTTGATTGGAAGCATTCAAGAAAGTTTTAAGGAAATAAATTCAATCTAATTTTTAATTTCAATTTGGGAGGCGGGTATGGATACCGCCGACCCGGCAACCATTTATTGGATAACCAACATCTCTGCCATAGGTCACTTCAAGTGATTCACTAAGTTTGGTGACTTAGCAGTGGTTTCCGGGTTCATGGGGTGAGTTTTGTCTGGGTCTTGGCTGTGGATGAATTCTTAAGTCTGTCACTCCAGGACACAATGACCCCTCGACTGAAGCACAGATAAACCCCTAATACCTTTTTCCTTCCCAAAACTTCCTCTAGTTCCTTTCCTTAAAAGACCTTCCACACAGCATCCCTAAATATGACATAGGCCCCGAGGAGAATTATTTTCCTCAGGGCTTCCAGTGTGGAGCTAATGTTAAAAAATTAATACAAGAGGAATTACAATCACTCAAACGCGTTAGAGGCAGGACTAACTTGAATCGAGGAAAATTGATATCATTTTTCACACAGCCTCACGCTGCGTGGAGCCACGAAATCCATTGGTTCCGCGAGACATTTGCGATCGGATTTTATTTCGATATTCGGGTGGCAACATAATACATAATGGATTCCTCTCGGTGTGTCGGCAGAAGTAAAGTTGCCGAGGGGGGACCGGGCCGGCGAGGAATGCGGTCCCGCGTCCGAACGGACCGCGCGGAGCTCCCCCGTAAGGCCACCCTACCGCAAGCTCCGAGACCGGCCCTAACGAACATGTGCATACTGAACAGATTGCCTCATTCTTCTCCTCGAGTTGTTACCTTTCGGATGCTGGCCAAAAGATGAACTGGTACCGGCGAGAGAATGCTGGCTTTTGCCTTTGTTACGTGTCTGATGCCGTAACGCAGGTGTAAAGAACTGTTTGGAATTATTTTGAATCCTGCGAAGGTCCTTAGATAGATTTTACAACAAAACATTAGTCGAAAAACTTAAACAGCCAAATATCAGTCAGTTTTAAAATGTATTTACTAATTAATTAACCGATATGTTTATCCGAGGCACTATCTAGGTTACAAACTAATTATTTAGAACTTAGTGATCATTCAAAAACATAGCTGCCAAAGATGTAGTAAAAAATAGTTGTTAATTCTGAATTTCATATATGAGATCGACAAACATGAAGTATAATAATTAGGTCTAAATGGTCGAGTGGATAAAGACGTTATCCCGGTAAGACAGAGATCCTGGGTTCGATTCCCAGTTGAGACCGTTATCTTTTTATTTTACCGTGTTTTTGCATGCTTGCACGTCGATTTTCATTTATTTATTAAATAATACATTTTCACTGTGTAGTAATATCATCTACAAGTAAGTAATAAAATAATGTAAATAATAATAACACAAGATTTAAAGAAAACAAAAAAAGGAGTTTACAAAAATATATATATACAATGGACTCTTGTATTAGTTTTAGGTATTTTTTTAAATTTAAGCTGAAATTAATGAATATTTCCGATAATTGGGGTTGTTTGTGTAAATTAATTTCTGATAGAGGTAGGTATTTTGCGTATGTCCAGAAGTGTGTACTCAACTTAGGTAAGTGAACTAAAATCAATGATGTTGATTTTATATCATTTTAAATTAAACAAAAATTTTCCATACAATTTTAATAGTGACTACAAGTTTGTGTTTCATTTAATAGATCAGTTCATATATCACGTCTACGTAAAACACCAGTTGAACGTATAAAATTAGAAATATAAAATAAATTTTTACATTACATATTCATATTATTACAGAAATATATGTAATGGTTGGTTTACTGCCAGAACACAATTTATTTCAACTAATCCTAATAATGATTCCGCACAACGTGATATTTATACATATTTGTGAGCAAATATCGTAAGTAATCTAGAAAAAATAAAAGCCCACAATTAAACAGCGGGCGGGGTTGGGATTCGAAATAAATTAAATTAGATGGAAATATAAATAATCTATCGATTATAAAATGATTTGAAGATTGATTAATGAATACATTTTGTCGATTATTATCCGTGTCATTTGCTCCAGGCTTTGGCTTTCCAATCTCACCAACTAATTCCGTAAACCGGAATGTAATTTTTTCCCCCCGTAACTACCTAATTAAACGGATACGCAAAAAATCTGCATCCGGGAACTGTGCATGAATTAAATTACACGTTTTATATCATTACTCATTATATTATATATTCGATTCATAATCTCACGATCATAAACGAATTAACCATATGGCGCTTATGTAATAGTATTCATAAACGTAGTTACACAATCATTTACTTTTTACATTATTTTATTTTTTATAATACTATACAGACTCACAAATATGTGTATATACTAGTAATAATGACCTGTCGTGACTTTTCCTAAGATATATTAATGATTTTGTTGAAGCTTTTTTTTCTAGGTTTTGTTTTTAATCAAGTTTTATTGACTTATATGAATTTTTCAGGTATATTCTTAAAAAATATTATAAATCAACGGAATAAGCTTTTTGATTTTAAAAGTCTGAAAAATGGTTGCTTTATACTCTTGTAAAAGCTACTTATACAATTAATTGAATTAATAAATCAACTTAAAAATGCTAGCTCTGTGAGTTATCGTTGGCGCCAACATTTTGAATAATTTTGTTGGTAAGGAAACAACAAAGATAAATAATTTTGACTCACGTGTTAAGTAAAAAAAAACATAAATATTACGTTTATTTTTCAGTCGTTCTATTCTAATTTAAAAAAATATTCTTTAAACTTTCTAGGTTCCAAAAAAAAGTTTCTTAACCGCTATAGTGTATGTAGTTCGTTGTACATTTTATTTGGCTAGGTTTTATGAAAATTTATTAAAAATCGTTTTGGCGACCTCTGTGGCATAGTGAAAAGCTCCCAGTCTCCCAAGCTCTTAGTTCAGAGGTCTAGAGGTCACAGGATCAGAACCGAACATGTCCAAATAATTTTATAAGTTTGAATTTATAATTAGTAAGATCATCATTCAGTAACGCTTTTAGCTTTGTTTATTCCCCAGAGAGCGAGAGCAACAAGAATTAAATTAAGAAATTTGAAGATCGTGAAGCAGAAAAGTTTCCAGAACTGAATGGCCTGATAAACCTCCACCGATTTTTTTCTCGTACAAAGCAATCGATTAACGGTTTGATATATTATTGAAGAAAAAAATGCTTTGTTTTTAAAAAATAATTAACCGGTTCCGCTTAACTCAAGCTTCATCAGGGTAAAAATTTAAACTGTTTAAAAATCTCTAGGTATGTAAACGTATGTAAATTTTCACCCTGATGATTCGACTAAAATTGGTTCGACCAACCAAAACTTTATATTATTTTGTAACAAATTAGTGGTTAAAAAAAGTGTTTGTTTCATTTAATTATTATTTTTTATATTTTCTACTCATCATTTCTTCTACTAATATTACTTCTTTCCAGCATCACACCAACGACATTGATGCCACATTTCCATATACCTAAAGCATATTTTTAACGTGATAGGTAAAAAAAAACTTGTTTGTATCTGGTTGGTAGTAAGCACTTTATTTTGAAAATATTTTATGACTAATTTACTGTTTTTATCTCCTATTTAAGCTTCATTAGGACAGAATATTAATAAACATCTGATAATGAAGCACTTGTGCGTATAACAGTTTTAAAAAATATGAAAGAAAATCAGTTCTGGATCCCTGTTGTGCTTCTTTTATCATAATACCTGGAACGGTCATTCGGACAGCGTGGGGTGGGAGAAGAGTGGACCATGAGGCTGTGCGGGTGGGGGGGGAAGGATGCGGGAGGGTGGGAGGGGGCGGCAGGGGTCGGAAGGGTTAAAACAAAAAAGGAAGAAAAACAAGAAGAGATAAAGCATCGGGGGAGGGTTGATGGATGGACCTGCAGGATTATCTGATATTCTGACATCACAGATATATACCCGCATTTAGTACTATCTACCTTTCGGCATTGAAGGATACAAGATAATCATTTTAATTAATGATGAAGATTTTGTGAATTCATGATTTATAAACTGAGTGATATATTTAACATACATCTTTTCTGGATTATTTTTCCTTTATAAACCATTTTAATAGTGATTTAGCTTTATTAAATAAGAAATACGGTCGTAGATAGAAATATGTTGAAAATAGTGATTTGTTTGTTTATTTTATCATTAACGCCTTTCGGCTAGTAAAATAACTTATAGTACAAGACATAAACTTAAACTTAATAAGAGCCCTTATGAGCGTGTAAAACAGCAAAGGATAGTTAATATAAGTAAATATCTAAATGTGTAAAAACATAAAGCAGAATTATATCCTTTTTTAGTAATACAATGTTGTAATTCAAAATATATAAGTGTACGTATATATTATACTTGTGTATATAAAAATATATGTAACTAATTTAAGAATATGAAAAGTTGCAGATTGAATTATTATGAGTAGGTATATGATAAGTAAAGCATAGTTCAAGTTGAAGACACTTTAAAATGACAATGGTGTAAGTATTAAACAGCCCTTATGAACGTGTAACCGAATGCCAGCAGGGTGAAAATTGCCCTGATAAAGTCAGTCTTCGATGGGAGAGGGGACCAAAGTGAGAAGTGCGTGTAATACAAAATCCACCATCTTAAAGAAATACTAAAATATTTATAAAAATAATAAAGCCAGGGCCCTTAACCCCGCTAACCCCCTTTGTAAAAGGGGATTTGATTACTGTTATGGGATTTTTTCGCTTGCCAACCACACACCATGTAATCTACTCATTTCATTTTTAACCAATAAGAATGCAACAGATCTGACAAAAATTTAATTATCGATTAATTTGAACTTATCGCAAGTCAGGGGCAAGAAAAAGAGCTATCAAAGGTAATTGTCCTTTGATTCATTATTCCACCGCTTGGCGTAAAATTTAATACCAGTAATGAGCTTAATGTTGACGTTAAATATTGATTGTTTACGTGAACAGTGTAACAAATTAAAACCAGCTGTTTTTACGGCAACATGAAGGTTTATTTACTAGATTTTGTATTCACTGATTCCTATCGGAACCTCTAGTATGTGTTATTGTATCAGACAATATCGCATACATCGGAAATTCAGTTTTCATTATGTCTCATTTTCAACTTTCGCCTTTTGGGGTTCAGATTGTTGACGTTGACCTTAGATAACATAAACCCATCCAACCTGATAAGGTGGCACTTATAAAACTCGAAAACAATCTCTTTCCAATCAAAATAATCTTACAGAAATCATTTTTATACCCTTCAATTTAAATAATTTAAGGTCTAAAATTTTTATTCTCTGTTCCCATACGTACAAGTACATAAATATTTTAAATAATTCATAAACAAAGCAAATTTCAGGTAAAAAACTTTGAGTCAACAGAAATACAAATACCAATAAACAAAATTATTTAAGAAATTAACAGAAAATATATAATTCATTAGTTATAACTTTAAAGAATTCAGAACGCAGTTTAAAAATCACATTGAAAACTTAAATAGCAACATTTATTCAAATGAACAAAAGAAAAGGTTTTATTTAATTAAATGATGAGATTCATTCATGCAGATAATTTAGTTTATGTTATTTAAACCTAGAATAATGTTGTAACTTGCAATCTATATTGTTAGTTTTGTTTTCATTTGAGAATTATTATAAAATTGTTAACAGCCTTCAAGAAAATTCATCACCCACATATATCTAGATTTAAGATGACCCGTCGTAATAAAAATAATTACACAAACGAATCATAACTGATAAAAAGTTTATACCTACTATTCACAATACATATTAATATTAAATGTGTGTGTCAATTTGTACCGCCACCCCGCGAACCATTTATTGGATAACCAACAAAGCTTCCATATCTCACCTCATGTGGTTAGCTACGTTTGGTGACTTAGCAGGGGTGCCCGAGTTTATGGGTGTGGTTTGTCTAGGTTTTGGCAGCGGTTGTGTCTGCCTACATACTGTATAGCGGGCTGGATCGGGAGATAGTGGAAAAGGTAGATCCTTTGACCTCGACCTGTCCACCCATCGACTTTGCAGTTGGAAAAATGAATTCTCTGACTCCTGGTCACAATGACCCCCAGATTCCTACCCACCACTTTTTCCTTCCCAGAACGTTCTCGCCTTTATTTCCTTAAAAATACCCTCCTCACAGCATCCTTAAAGTTGACATAAGTCATGAGGGAATTTTTTTTCCTCGAGGCTTCCTGTACTTAAAAAAAGTATTGTTTCAAAAAGCATTTTTTCATTTCAGAGATTTAAAAAACATTAAGATATTTTTGAAATGCTTGTGGGTCTTCAAAACTTGTTCAGAAAAATATATTGGTTTTGAAAAGCAGTTCAACTGGAACCTTGTTTAACCGCACTGCTTCTTAGCATACGGCTTCTCAGCTCTTTATAATTAGAAGGTACTACATACTCGTAGCTCCTTCAGTAATGAGCTTTACTTCGGGGCACCCCAAACACTAGTATCTATTAGGTGCTTGGTGATTCTATTAAGGGAATGTTGTAAATATTATAAGTTTACATTAATTTTGTTTCGTTTACCCTTTGGAGCAGAGTCTCGAGACTTGCCTTGTAATATTAATCTAACAAACTTATCAGGGGTGGAATCGGCAAGAATAAAGTATTTTTCAAATACAGTAAGCAGATTTTCATTTAACCAAAACATTAATATTTTAATTGAGGAAAAAAAAGGTAAGAAAAACTAAAGGCGGTGATGATGAATATGATTTGAATGATGAGATTAAATTAATGAATGCAAAACTTGGAAGCGGAAATTAATCCACGATCGAGCAGAAAATCGGCAAATATGAAAATGCATTCTATCAAATTTTGGTGATAATCACATATATTTCCACGTGCATTTTTCTGAAATTATTAAAACAATTAATATACGTAATAATGGTCGGTCCCACCCGATCGGCAATTTGCGGGGTTGGTAGAGATGTTGAAACCATTTCCTGTGTTCAATCTTGAATCAATTTTTTATTTTACTTTTAAAAAAACTTTTTAATATAAATGTGTTAGTTTTATAGATAATCTCCAAATAATATTAATAATCGCGGAAAATAGATATTCTACCATAATAAATAACAATGTGATATATCTGCAGCATTTGGTGGCTTTCATTCACATTATATTAAAGCGACTACTATAATTCCAATGTTAACAAACTGGAAGGTAACTACGAGTACTTCCTAATTTCTTCGCAGTTTCTCTTTACATTATGAAGAACATAATAATAATAATAATAATGGACACCATAATTGAAGACATTTCCCTGATTCTGTTCCTGGTGGTAACCTACAAACAGATAACTGTAACTGTGTTCGGCCCACGCCTTCATTAAGGCCCACATTTCTAAATATACATACTCCTATGTATGTCTTTCTTATTACTGGCATTGTATGTAAATGATGGCAACAGGAATCAATCTTTTGTTGTGACTCTGGCCATACTAGCAGTTAAACCTATCAGCATTGCGGATACGTTGTCACAAATGAATATTTATATATCATGGCTTGGCGCCAACTAAAGCAATGACATCGATCTATATGGAATAATAGTCAAAAAAATAAATAATAATAACCGTGTTTTTATCAATTTAAAATTTTATCCTTAACCAAGAATTGAGTAATGATGTTATAAAATAAAATAATAAAAAATAATTTATTTATTTTTTAGAATAACTTAGTGAGCAAAACTTCAAATTGCAATATTTAATTATTGAAGACAATATTAGCGATTCCTAAACGAAATTCTGAAAAATATACGGTCGCATCTATGATACGAACCATAGACATATGAATATTAGTAGACCTGCCCTAAGTGATTAAAAGCGTATCATCCCCACTCCCCATACCGGTTCCATTGGAGCCGGCTGTGCTCGCGTATGGCCTCAAGTGAAATTTGAAAACGTGACGTCATCATTCTTGTGCGAACTATGGTCGAGGCATCATCGGTTCATTTTACGAAATAACATGGCAAAATGTTGACTGCTATGAAAACTTGTAAAAATAGATGTGAAAAAGAGAATAAACCCAATTGTCGTATTACATTCCATATACAAGCATTATTTTACTTTATTTTAAGCATATTCACATCGTATAATATAGATCAGTTTTAGAAACATATACTATCACATCGAGAAACGTCTGGACGCGAAACACAAAGCTGGTTGGTTGCTGGGAAGTAAATTATGAACATTTATAAAAGTGTCTTAACTAAATACTTAAACGAAATATTCGACTCTGAAAATAGAACCGAATTTTTTTGCCGAATTTGGACTTCGCAAATTTGTTCATAACGTGGCGAGTAATTTGCGCTCTCATGTAAAAATGTCTATTTATTCAAAAGCAGATTTTACTTTTAAGAAGTAAATGGTGATATTATAATGCGAGATCCCTATTTACTGTCAGATTGATTTATTGACGAATCACAGTCAGCCTTACTCCCTTCGTTCTTCAACAGTTGATTTTACCCCTCGCCATTATCTTCTCGTCTATTAATTCCTATGTCTGTGATACGAACCCAGGACCCTTGCCTTGCCGGGACACTTCCTAGATGTGACCGTATCTATTTCTGATTTTTCTCTTTCAGATTTTCGTTTAGGAATTGCGAATACTGTCTTCAATAATGAATTCATTTGAAAGCTTACTATTTTAATATTTAATCATTGAAGAATAACATAACACTAATACATCTAAACAAAACATGAAACAGGACAAGACATAGAAAATAAAAAAGGCAACAATCGCAGCTGGGAATCGACAGGATCTCTGTATGATCGGGAAAAATCCTCTAACCACCCGGTTTAATTCAAATTACTAAGGATTGTATATCATTCCTTTATTGACATTTGTTTTTCTTGATATATTTCATAATGAAGTCAATATAATCCGCAGAAAAAATATTTTCCTCTCTTGCAAATTAAAAATATTACATATAAAGGATTTTCCAATGAGAGGTGTTATTTTGAATAGCCCGCCATTTCGGTAGATGTTACTTTTGAAGCTGTCATTTTTCGACATTTGACAAGCAGAAAGTATGTCAATAATAAAAATGGAACGATACATGCTTCAACAATGCATTGAAATTATTAAAATTCACTTGAGTGAATCAAATGCAAATCATCTTGAGTGATTAGGCCCATTCCACCTCGGTGGTTTTGTCAACAAGCAAAATTGTCGCATCTGGGGCTCGGAAAACCCAAGAGTTATTGTTGAAAAGCCTCTTTATCCTCAACGTGTGACTGTTTGGTGCGGTTTATGGTCCGGCGGAGTCATTGGACCTTACTTTTTTGAAAATGAGGCTGGAGCAACAGTTACGGTGAATGGATTGCGCTATCGAGAGATGATTAATGATTTTTCATGACCGGAATTGGATGATATTGATCTGGACAACGTTTACATTTAACAACACGGCGCTACGTGCCACACAAGCAACGAAACTATTGATCTTTTACGATTGAATATCAAAATACACCTCTTATTGGAAAATCCTGTATTTAAAATGGAGAGAATTTCAAAAAGTCATTGTAAGCATGCGGATATTTTTCTGAATCCTGTTTTCCAAAAATGGTGTTAAAAATAGGTATTATAAATATATGGAGCTGATTATTGTTCACCGGTTTAATTAAAAGTGGGGAAATCGCACGTAGAACACGTGGGGAATGTCCTATTATAGAGAGTGACTAAGTAGCCAACCTTTATAAGGCGCCTACTCGTCAAGGAAAAGGAATTAATCGTTTGATTTTTTGTGGTTATAAATGTTCGACCAATGCTCTTTTTTGCACTTTATTCACCAGATAGAATCTCAGAAATACATATTTATTTACACCAATGCTAAATAATGCAATCTATATGCATTTTACGGTAGTTGATTTTACTTCTTTATTTTTTCAAAACTAAAAATATGTCTATATTATTTTGATGGTAACAAGAACACTTGAATGGGGCTTAGTGTGTATTTTGTACTTAGTTTCTTCTATGGTACTTTGCTCATATTTGGTATAAAGTTTGCAAAATTTGTGAGGTTATTTTTTTTTCGAAGGACGTTTTTATGGAATAGGACGGTTTGAAGGTAGAATAATGTCTTATTCCTATCAGAGGTTGGAGAACATCGTGGTCACATTAAATCTAAAATCTAAATATTTGATTTTCTTCAGCCTTAAAATTTGTCTTCTGCTACCACTTATCTTGCCGCGTGTTTTTTTTTATGTGAATACCGCACAAGTCCCATCGGCTTTCAACAGTATGAAGCCAGCGAGATTATGCCATCACCATTTGGGGAATGTTTAAGATATTGGGGAGTGGAAGGAGATAGGGAGGGGAGAGGTGGGGAAGTGACTGGCTACTCAGATCTGGTCATCAAACACGAGTAAAGCCATTTAAAGCAACGTATCAATTCTGAATGGTGGTTTTATACCAGGGCAATGTTGAGAGTATCTTCTATTCTTGAATGTACCTTACATTCATTTTAAATAATTAAAAATTATATAATACAAATTAATCAAATAAAATTTAATTGTTCTCGCCGGGATTTGAACCCGCGACTTCCGGATAGCTAATCGGGAGCCTTACCCCTCTACCACGGAGGCCGTCGTGAGCTGAAGGGCTTTGAGTTAAAGGTATTTTTTACCGTATTTGCAAAGCACTGCAAGTACCATTTGATTGATTTCCGTTTTTTTTCGGTTTTTGGAACACTCTTGTCTTGAATTATACTTTCGATTTTCAGTTTGTCCAAACAATTGCATTGCAATATACGAAAAGTTCAAAGGCTTCTATTTAGTTACAGTTTTGGAAAAATATTAAAAAATGTATTTAAAAAAAAAAAATTAAAGCCAGAAATATAATTAGAATTATAAAACATGACAATACATTTCAAATTAGCTATCTCGTTTTTACTTTCAATTTTTTTTTAAACTCATTTATTTCGGAAAAATAAATCTTAAACAATTTTCTCATTCGTCATTTTGAGTCATTTTAACAAAATGTTTCAGAAAATCAAGCTGAAAATAATTAAAATTAACCTGAATTTTTTATAGGTAAAGATGTTAACCTCCTTTTTTAAGCGACTTATAAACATTTGTACTCGCCGAAGCCCGTTATATTCTCTTTATATCCCACACACACAAAGAATCATGTATCACCTGTACGTACCTATAACACAGGTACACAATAAAGATAGAAAGGTACCTACCTTCGTTCGTATGTGTGGCAGAACACGCATACTTACTAACATACTATATTTTCAGGGAGCCACGTATCAAATTCAAAACGAATTCAACCAAATCGACCGCGGCTTTAGTGGGTACCTACTCGCCACGAAGTTAGTATCACACGGGAAGCTGTTGGGTTTTCATTTTAACATAATAAATATATTATTAATTATCCCTTTGAATAGTTCAATATTCGTGTGTGGATATTCTTAGCGGCGCCTTAGTTCATGTGATCAAAATAAAATCAAAAACATAAATCTCATTGACATTAGCGATGGGTCATAACTCATTTTAGAGCGGGTGAAACGGTGCCAGCTCAATATTTTCGTACGGCTCAAAGAGTCGACTTAATTCAGATCTAATAATGAGATCAGAGCGTATGAGCAATGAGAATACTTTGCTATCTGAATACGGCTCCCTTGGTACGGCTCCCCGATACGGCTCCAGCGATACCAGCGTGAGCGTATGAATGATCGAACGACTATTGGTACCGGATAAGATGATGAGATGCTAGGTAGTTTTGTAGGTCTAGGTTCATTTGTTTCAAGTTCAGATGTCGGGCTGTCAGACGCCGTTTACGTCTCCGAGTATATATTTTTATTTTTTAATACTTTCATTTTTTACAATGACACTGTATTTTCGTGTCTTACAGTATTATAAATTAAAACAAAAAATAGGGTTTCCTCACCATAAAGAGACAAGGCTCTTGTGTTTGGTAAGCAGTGTTGCCAACTCAACAACTTCAAAATATGCTAGAGTGATGGAAAAATATGCCAGAAAAATGCTAAATTACTTTAAAAAATGCCAAAAGAAAAGCTAACATAAATTTAACTTAGAAATAAAATCAGTGAAATAAAATATCAATTTCTTCATCTTCATCTTCTTCTTCTTCATTAACAGCAGCTGATGTGGAAGGCTGGGAGACGGAGTCGTAACTTTCTTTGGTCCCAATGCAGCGTAGTACTTCGTCAGGAACAGTGTAAGAACAACAGCACTTTCCTGCTCTCTTTAGGCCAAATCTCACGTACAAAATGGCATTCAAGGTTCTCACCGCCAAACGATTTTGGAGTTTTGTTTTGACCAGACTCATTTGGCTAAATACACGTTCAATGTCCGCATTTGAATGCGGCAATGTTAAAAAAGACATTGCAAACTGACATAAATCACCGAAGGGGTTATTATTAGCTGCATCTTTATATTGCATGACTTCATTCCAAAACTCTACAGTGGAAGTCAAGGATTCCCATTTAATGTGAACTATGTTTCTCCATTGAGATACCAATTTTTCAATCGTAGGTTCATTTAGTCGGAACTCTTGGGCTTTTTTTACAATGGATGGTTTTACTACTTTTAAAGAATCTTTATCTTTATCGCCCGAAAAAGTGTTGTCCATAGTGCAAGTGAGGTGGGGAGACCGACAAAGTTATCGATATCATTTTTGTTAGTTAAAAAATTGGTTTTTAATTATTTTCATGTTTCTGTAAAAATAAGCCAAATAAATATGATATATGCTGAAAGCATAATAGTTATGCTAAACATGGAGTAATTATGCCAAATTTAGCATATAATATGCTAACTTGGCAACACTGTTGGTAAGGGAATTCTAGCTTAATTATAAAAAAAATCATGTAAGTTATTAATAAAATATTGTAAATAATAACAAAAAGATAGGTAAGAAAAATTCATGATTTATCAATAAAATAAGATTTTTTAATACATACAGATATGTGGACTCTTATATAATAACAATTAGTAATTGGATAATTTTTATGGCGCTATTTTTCTAAAATAATATCCTAATAAAAAAGATTAACCTTTCAATTGAGCGTTGATACTGTTTACCGGGAGTCGTACGAATACAACTCATCAAAAAGAGCTAGCTCATTTGTTCGGCTCGTTCATGAACGACTCATCACTAATTGAAATATTATACGAAAGTTTTCATTTAAAATTATTTGAACCTGGTTAATCCATTTTGCATAATGTTGTGTTCTTAATTTAAAATATAGACTCTGGTGGTTCAAAACAAATCACGAGCAACGGTGGTGGGTATATATAGACCCACCGTAAAAATCGAATGTGAGTGTTTTTCACACAATTTTACATGTATCTTTAATTCTTAATATGATCTTGAACAATTCCTAGCATATTCCAAATGTTTTATCTGAGGAATTTTTATGTTTTAAAAAATATATCCCGATTGCATTGAGGTGAGCTGTTTTGAGGGCTGTCCAAATGGATGGGGCACTTTTTAGCGCGTTTTTATACGCAATTGTACAGATAAATACAGCTCGATTTATATAAGATGTCGATATTTGAGGTGAATTTGTTTAACCACTCCAACGATTTTTGGAAGTTTGCAAAATGTCTTGAGCAATCGCTTGCCATAATTTGCTAAATTTATGGTATCTTATTGGATTAACGGTGAATTCTAGGTGGATTCATTGGCTATAAACTGCAGTAATCAGTTCAAATGTTTCGATATTACTATTTTGAGGAATGATTTTAAATTTTCGAAATATTTGCTAACTTTAAGTTAGTTCCGGAATGATTTTTGTGATTTTTTTTAAAATTAAAAACTTCTATTATGTTAATCAAAAAAAAGTTATACCATTTCCAATTAAAATAAAAGAAATTCACCTAAACGAAACATACGTCTCGTAGTAAATATTTTTGCAATCACTTGATCATTTCTGACCACGGAGTCTACGAGTTAATGGTAGGTACGAACATATGTAAATATTGGATTTAATTCATAAATCTTCGTTTTCTTATAAAATACAATAAAGCTTCAAGGTTATCTGCGAATGGAAATATGTAAAAAAATTAGTTGTTGTTATATTTATAGACGTCTCATCCATTATTCACTATGCGAAATGCGCAAATAATAACATACCCATATTGAGTTATTGCGGATTAAGATTATCAATGCGTACGACATGAAGACATAAGCTTTATGACTGTTTCGTGTGTGTTTAAAAAAAACACTTAGAATCTCTCAAGTTCTTATTCAGTGAGAGAGTAACGTGGCCGTATAATACGTGCTCCTCCACTATGTGAGACAGTGATGCGCATAAAAAATGGCCGAATCTCGTTTGGCGGGAATGGGAATTCGCAAATGGCGGATGGCGGGAGATCCGGCCAATGAGAGAGCTCGGCCGAATATCTCTCGGCCGTTACAGGGAGGTGGAAGAAGAAAAAACAATATACATAACCAACAACCAACAGGCCGGGTATCGAGAGATCCGATATACATACAAGAGAGGCATGTTAATAAACCGGTATGAGCCCAGTGCTTCCAAAGCCGCCATCACTTCTCTCTCACAAGACGCAGCCTACGGACCAACAAACCCGACCGACAGCGCGGCCCACTTCGGCACGAAGCTGAATATGCCTTCATTATTCATCCAATCGGGCCAACTTATCTCTGAAGAAGGATTTAACGAACTTAAAGCGTTTCATGTCACAAATACTGTTACTTAATGTCACTTTCTGTGTGTAAATAGTCGCATACACATATACCAATTATTTGGGATATATCTTTACTCCAAGACTTCAAAGGAATAATCGCAAAAAGTTTCCATTTATATAATAATAATAATTCTAAAACTTAACTATTTTCTATAATATTGTCTGTAGATTTGTGATTGTCGCTGCATCTTGTTATGGTGTGAATACTTAAAAATACATTTCTAAAAATTGGTTTGCAGATAAGTGTAGATATATGTTGTAGTTTTTTTTAAATGTAGAAATACTTAATGAAATAAAAATAAAGTAACTTAAACCAAAATTATGTCGTATTCAGTTACAAATACTTTTAAAGTTGCATTTATGTCATACTGCATAAGAGTTCCAAGTCCTCGAAGCTAGTGAAACTAATGTATCCCCATTAGGTGACCGTTGTGATGCGGAAAGGAGTGGGGGGAGTGAAAGAGATGTTAAAAAGGAAGAAGATGAAAGACTGATACTAATTGCGGCTCAATTCATTTCAAGCAAGGTCTCGATTCAGTTTGGTGATCTTTCAACAGGACGATACTGAACTATAATCAATTCTGTACGCACTACGCGTATATATTTACAGCTCACCGTTTTCGAATCTCAGCAGTGCCAGTGGCCCGCGTTGGAATATGAAAATCCGTTACTACGTAGGTGCCATTTTAATTCCTAGAATAAATCGCGTATTCGGCGGTTATAGCCCGCGGCCATCACAACACTTCTCACTACAGGCTTGGTATTAATACTATATATACGGCGGAGGCTGCACGAAGAGCGGGGAGGGGAAGGGTGGGATGGGAAATGGAGAAGGGGGGGGGGGGGCGCCCACATCTCCCGGCTTAATTTACAGCACTAAGTGCCATCATAAATGGGGACTGACAGTAACGTTCGTTTGGTCGGAAAAAAGGAGAAAAAAAATCGAAGCGAATTTACAAATTACAACTTGATGTCGGCTATATGTTATACGTGTATACCGCGCTTCAGATGGTTTATGCAGTTGAATTATTTTACAAATTTGTCTAAGAGTACACATATACACGTAGGATCGTTGCATGGATCTTGTATTGTGCCTAAACGATTATTTTAATTATTGTCCTGGTCAGTGACCACCGTCCTGAAATGAAACGTTGCATTTATGAAATTAGCAGTGTTATCAGATCACAATAAACAAGTTTTCCAAATAATAGAAATAAATTATTAGCATTCTTTTGTATTATTTAAAAAATGTATTTTTTATAATAAATAAACAATTTAATTAACATTTCACAGTGAAAAAGAAAAATGGTGATTTTTTTCACCATAAAGAGACAACGCTCTTTTGTTTGCTCACGGAATTTAAGCTCAAATCGTAAAACGAAATAAGTAATAAAATATTCTCAATAATAATAAAAAGGAAACTATAAAAAAATTAAGATTTATGTATCGATAACAGAAAAAGAAGATTTTTTTAAAGTGATAACAAATATGGACAAATATAGTACTTTTAGATAATTTAACAATTTAGACTTACATTGATGAATATTTTTGATAATTTTCAAATTTGAAGGAAGGCTGTAAAATAAATTATTCCTAGTGATTTTTAAGATGCCTATACTATCCTCCGAGTAAAAAATTAGCACAAAAAGAGGTACAAGAGCGATTTTTTTTTATTTTAGCTTCAATTTTATAGGTACACTGTTAAATAAAACTCCTTTGCAATAATAGGCACCCATAGTTCGTTATCGGTAAAAAAATGTTTTGTTGTAATTTTTTTTTAAATTTGTTTTTATATTACTATAAAATTATGAAATACATATATCATTTTATTACGATGAAATAATACAGAAATAATCGAGCAAACACTCTTAAAAGTTAGGTTTTGCTAGTAATGAAATTCGTAAAATATTTTTATTTGAAAAAAATCAAAACACGATATAGCAATATTATTTTATGCTTTGTAAAATATTGAAAGCACTAGAAACCACGCTGTAGAAACTGATTCATTTTTAATAATCTATTTTCTAACAGTGCGTTTACTTACCAGAACATGAAATTTTCATGGGCAATTTAACTGTTGCCATTTCAAAATATGACGGTGTTTGTGGTTTAGTGGTTAGTGTGATTTAAACGTAACCGGCATTTAATGCATTTTTGATTTGGTAATCGAGGAATAATACTATTTATCATTCATAATGTAACATTGTTTTCAATTCCTCAACTTTTTGGCAACACACCAAATATATGTATTGATTAGAACAGCCTAACTTTACATAAAATTACACATATTCAATATACACAATACCTACATATTTAAACGAAGTTCCAGCTAGGTTAATTATTATGATCGGGTATAAAGAGGAAGCTACAAGCCAAAAATATACATATTCTTTGTATACCTTACATCGTAGGTAAAAAGCATTAAAATCGCTTGACAAACGGAGTCTAGACACGTTCGATTTCAAGCAAAAAACTGGTTTTTATTTATTTTGTAAATAATTTTATAAGAAAGCAAAAAAGTTGATCAAGTGAAACTGTCATAGATAATCTTAGCTTTAATACTGTATTTTTAAAGTTGTTTCCTTTATGCATTCATACATTTCTATTGAAAAAATATTTTTTTGGTAGTTTGCATTTATATTTTTTATTGAGTAATTTATATATTTATTTGTATTCTACTCAAGCGAAACGATAGGAAAACCTTCAATTTATCTAAAACATATTTTTTTGTATTCATAATGTACACCAATTCGTTATAAAGATTAATCAAATAGTGCTTTGGCATTAAGCTTCGCCTTAAGTTAAGAAATCAACGAAAATTATTATCAGACCACTTATAATACGAAATATAATTTGTTAAGTCTTTTTTACACGTTCCGTGCAATTCTCACTTCCAATACTATACTTTTACAGAGATTTGTTACATTTCTTAAAATATTTCTAGCTTGCGCCACGTTGTAGCAAGTAGTCTACAACTTCATTTTTAGTATAATAATAAAAACACCACTGGAATAGTGTTGAATAATGGTCATATGGTCAAAGTAATCATATTGTCTAAAAATTGTTTTGGAAAAACACCCCGTAAAATGAAGCTCTTACTCTCACGTATAAAGGGCGGGTAAACATATCTTCCACACAATCTCTGCCAAACTTTAAATTAGATGCGTTTCCCTCACTTGCAACTCACTCAAAAATTGCGAACATCGTTATGCAAATACGTAATTCGTTATTTGATAAATGAAGTAATGCGTTTAAATTCATTTATCAGTGGCGTTGTCACGAAGTTGAGGGGGACGAGAAAAAAGCGATACCATACGTGGTAATGCAAAATCATGTGTTTTTGGTTTGAAAATTTGGTCGCCTAGAAATGTTTCAGATGCTTTAATTATATACTGCGAGTAGAATACATCTTGGCCTTTGAAATAATCAAGTATTTTTTAGATAAGTCTTTTTATAAGCGCAGAAAAAAATAATGTAAAGGCCTATGAAAACTGCTTTGAAGTTCAAAATCTCCTACTTACGAACCCATTTTAGGTCATAATTTTATTGTATGATGTGGAAAATTAAGTTATTTATAAAATGATCGAAATTTTTTTTTAATATTTATGCCTGAACATCCACAAAATAAAATAAAAGGCACTTTTTGGCCATGTTTTTTCTTGCATAAATCAAAACAGGTGGATGGTGTTAAGCGGGAATTTAAACCTTATCGCCATCTACGTATGGGTTGTTATTGATAGCGGCTCAATTTAAAATATTACACGACGTAGTTCATCGCCTTAATGGTAACCAACTCAACACATTGACAAATTAACCCGCTTTTGAAAAGTGGCATAAAGTGATGAAAAAACTAGGTTAAACAGTTTAAATGGGTTACGTAGGTTAGATTTATATTACTAGTTCTTATTCAATGCTTTTAAGGACTTAATTAAAGGTGTGTTGATTTGTCACTGTGTTGAGTTATCATGGAACCGTTAATTTCGTATTTTTATGTAAATATCAAAAAATCTTAACCACACAAGTGCTCGCATCAATAACTGAAATATGAATTGAGTGATTGGCGTTTGAGTTGGACATTTCTCACCTTCATGTAAAATAGATCTTAACTCTGAAATTTTCTTTAAGATGACTACATATACATACAAACTGATCATAGTGTTATATAGCCAATGAGTTGACCTATATTTTTAAAATTTATAAAAAATAAATGTCATATTTTGGCTTGCGATCAGTCAAGGCGTTTTGCAAACTCGAAAATAAATAAGTAAGCCGTAAAAACCTACATGATTCCTTTAATTACAAAATTTCTTAACTCTTAAACCCTACCTGGGGTACTGGAGTACCCCCCTGCTGTTTAAAATATCCACAATTTTGAAAATATTGCACTGTTGCAAAAATCGCTCTAGTTAATCTACTCTCGATAATTGGCGCGTAAATACGTCGGTAAGCCGTGACCTCCCGTTAAGTGCAGTCGCGTCCACAGGTGTTCCGGGGTACCCCAGTACCCCGTGGTAGGAATAGTGTTAGTTCTTCCTTCCAGCTATACTTGAATTACTGAAGTTGTTTTTTGACATCTCTCTGGTAAGTTTACACATTATTTATGATTTACTTTACTTTGTGATAATGGCTAGAGTACAGTGTTGATAGAGAGGGCCTGCGCCCAGTAACGCGACATTCGTGGACTACAAATGTGTTATGAATGTAGTTACAGTGTATGCAGTGTAATGAGGTGTCTGAATTGTTTTCAGGTATGGCATCCCAGACTTGAAATCTTGGGGGGGTGAAATTGCAGCTGCTTTGTTGGTTTCTGACGACGAAAAGCTAAACCTAGGAGAAGATTCAGAAGATGAGCCCAACGGTGTTATCGAGGATTTCTGGGACCATTCTGAAGTCGCATCTCATGAAAACGGTGATCAAGTGGATGTAGATGAAGAGTATTTAATGCCTGACAATGATGGGGCTGGTATAAATAAAGAAGATAGGCGCTTCGTTTGTGTGCTAGATGCTCCATTAGTTCTGTACAGAAAATGTCAAAATAATGTCATGGAACTGAGTGCTCCCATACAAGGTCTTAACAGAAACCTGACATGTAACAATTGGTTCTCGTCTATACCTACGGCCAAGAAGTTACTGGAAAAAGAGATAACATTAGTTGGAACTGTAAAGAAGAATAAACGAGAAATTCCTCCTGTTTACTTGGACACTAAAAATTGAGAAAGATGCACCTCAATGTTTGCCTACGACGAACCTCTCACACTTTTGTCATATTGTCTTCTGAAGTCAGCTAAGAAGAAAGCTGTAATCATGCTGTCCACCATGCATGACAGCCCTGACAAGGATAATGAAGTGTACCCTCCAGAAATAATACATTTATATAGTAAAACCAAATGCCTGGTGGATGTGTTCGACAAACTTTGTAAGAAGTACTCAACGTCCAGGAAGACCAAAAGGTGGCCCATGTGTCTCTTCTACGGGTTGCTAAATGCCGTTGGTGTCAACTCTTGGGTCTTATTCAAGCTTTCAACTAACATTGATAAAGAGAAAATAACTAAGCGGCTTGAATTTCTTAAGAGTTTGTCAATGGCACTCATAAAGTCTCATATGAGAGCAAAATTTCAATGGCCAAGTTTAGCCCGGGATATCAGAGAAACTATACGTGCAGTCTTGAATATTCATAATGAAGATCATAGGCCGGTCCCTGATAATCTCAAACCTGGTCGCTGCTGTTTTTGTCCTCGCACAAAGGACAGAAAATCTCGATCTGTCTGTAACACTTGTCGCCGCCATATTTGTGACCATCAATACAAAATCTGTCCTTCATGTGACGACAAAAATGTATATTAGTTTTTATTAATAAATTTTATTGTCTTTTCTTATTACTTTGCTAAAATACAAATAATATTTTTTTAAAAATCAAATACTTTTATTTTATTAATTTTTTTCTGCCCGGGGTACTTCAGTACCCCGTGGTAGGAATAATTACATTCCCAGAGTGGTAGGGTTTAAGAGTTAAAATCTGTGGTAAAAGCCAGTTTGTTTAATGCTTTATTATAAAAATTTTGTGTAAAAAAATTCAAACACCATTTTCTGGAATCTGTGATTTGTTAGATATCAACTGTAGAAATAGGCCATATTAGTACATTTAGAAAAACTTACTAGGTCTGTTAACAACCTCGTAGAAAAATTTATATAGAAAATAATATTTATTAAAAACCTTTTTGTCTAGTGAGGCGGGTAAATAAAACTATAATATGTTAATTACCCGCCTCAGAATAGACTTTGTCTAGTGAGGCGGGTAAATAAAACTATAATATGTTAATAACCCGCCTCAGAATAGACTTTGTCTAGTGAGGCGGGTAAATAAAACTATAATATGTTAATTACCCGCCTCAGAATAGACTTCGTCTAGTGAGGCGGGTAAATAAAACTATAATATGTTAATAACCCGCCTCAGAATAGACTTTGTCTAGTGAGGCGGGTAAATAAAACTATAATATGTTAATTACCCGCCTCAGAATAGACTTTGTCTAGTGAGGCGGGTAAATAAAACTATAATATGTTAATAACCCGCCTCAGAATAGACTTTGTCTAGTGAGGCGGGTAAATAAAACTATAATATGTTAATTACCCGCCTCAGAATAGACTTTGTCTAGTAAGGCGGGTAAATAAAACTGTAATATGTTAATTACCCGCCTCAGAATAGACTTTGTCTAGTGAGGCGGGTAAATAAAACTATAATATGTTAATTACCCGCCTCAGAATAGACTTTGTCTAGTGAGGCGGGTAAATAAAACTATAATATGTTAATTACCCGCCTCAGAATAGACTTTGTCTAGTGAGGCGGGTAAATAAAACTATAATATGTTAATTACCCGCCTCAGAATAGACTTTGTCTAGTGAGGCGGGTAAATAAAACTGTAATATGTTAATTACCCGCCTCAGAATAGACTTTGTCTAGTGAGGCGGGTAAATAAAACTATAATATGTTAATTACCCGCCTCAGAATAGACTTTGTCTAGTGAGGCGGGTAAATAAAACTATAATATGTTAATTACCCGCCTCAGAATAGACTTTGTCTAGTGAGGCGGGTAAATAAAACTATAATATGTTAATTACCCGCCTCAGAATAGACTTTGTCTAGTGAGGCGGGTAAATAAAACTATAATATGTTAACTACCCGCCTCAGAATAGACTTTGTCTAGTGCGGCAGGTAAATAAAACTGTAATATGTTAATTTCCCGCATCAGAATAGACTTTGTCTAGTGAGGCGGGTAAATAAAACTATAATATGTTAATTACCCGCCTCAGAATAGACTTTGTCTAGAGCGGCGGGTAAAGAAAACTATGTAATATTAAATCATAATAAAATAAACGCCCGGGTTGCCAGCACTAAAACTGAATGTGTATTTTTCCGTATGACTGCAGCACGGTTATATACAAATTGTGTAAGTATTTACCGATGTGAACCCCTATTTTAAGCTATATATGTATTATCGCATTGACAATATTTTGGTTTACTCTAACTATGTTAGTAAAATATTAAATATTTGTTTTTAACAGCCCTAGCTATCCAATATTCACTACGTCACTGATCCGAAATCCCAACCTTGTCCTAAGTTACACTGCCAATCAGACCAACATGGCATCCAACTCTCGGCAATCAGATTAACCATTAAACTTGTTTCAGACTATCTGGAGATTTTCCTAATGATGCCGCTAATGAACCAAAGCCGGAACGACACAGAAATGTTGTTTAATGCTAATACTTTTGAACATTTTAAACTAAAACTGCATACCTAGGTTACATTAAATTCTAATAAATGAAATTCAGCGGATTAATTATCACATTATGCTTTACAGACGTGTATGAAAGTCGAGTGGTTTAAACTATTTTTAAAAGGAGTTATTAAGATCGGTAATGACAAAAGTGACTATGAATTTTACAAATTGATACATACAAGCCACGGATTATAAATATTGTAGATGATTGATCCTTTCACAAGATTCCAGGAAGCAATGTGCAGAATCAGGTAATTGAGTCATGGAGTTGCAAAATCCGATGTGATAATTTGAAGATAGTAAGTAGCCTTGATTATTAAAAGAAATTTAATTGTATTCCAAACACTTTTTGGGGAATGTATCAAAATGACTCAATTCTCAATGTTGTTTAATTTATTATTATAATGTTTAATTTGTAGAACTCCATTCTTATTTTAAGTTTTTATTCAATTTATATATTCAATGTTTAAATAAACAGTTTTTTTTAGTTCATTGAATAAAAGCATTATTGACTAAAAACACATTATTAAATAGAGAGCATATAAATAAATATTTTTTTCTTTGTTAGTTCAATAAAAACATTGTTGAATAATTTTTTTAAATATGAAACTGTGACTGTGTAATGTGAAACTGTTTGGTTAATTTGTACGTAAGATCTTTACTATGTATTTATGGTTTAGTTTGTATTGATAAGTATTCTCTCTACTTAAAAGCCCAGTTGCGCGTAAATATACATAATGAAGGTACATTACGTTATGTTGTGAATTCATTCATGGACGAAATCACGAGGAGTTGTGAGTAGTCCATATTAAACAATGCCCATTTTTGTAAGTGCAATGATGTTTTGAACACAATCAGCGATATCTAAAAAATTTTTTTTGCAGGTAAGGGTAAACTTAAAATTATTCATAACAAAATATGCTTTTATATATTAAGGGTAAACGTAACGTATGTTATAATCTAAGCGTTCACAGGTGACATTAATGTAATTATTTGGGATGTCAGGATGTGGGGATGCGGGCATCTGGGGACGTGGGGATATGAAGACGTAGGGTTGTGGGGATGTGGAGATGCGGGGATATGGGGATGTGAAGATGTAAGGTTGTGGGGATGCGGGGATGTGTGGATTCGTGGATGTGAAGATGTAGGGTTGTGGGGATGTGGGGATGCGGGGATGTGGGGATTTCGGGATGTGAAGATGTAGGGTTGAGGGGATGTGGGGATGTGGGGATGCGGGGTGGTGGGGATGTAGGAATGTAAAGATGTAGGGTTGTGGGGATGTGGGGATGTGAAGATGTAGGGTTGTGGGGATGTAGGGATGTGAAGATGTAGGGTTGTGGGGATAGGGGGATGTGAAGACAAAGGGATGTGGGGATATGGGGATGTGAAGATGTAGGGATGTGGGGATGTGAAGATGTAGGGTTGTGGGGATGTAGGGATTGTGAAGATTTAGGGTTGTGGGAATAAGGGGATGTGAAGATGTAGGGATGTGGGGATATAGGGATGTGAAGATGTAGGGATGTGGGGATGTGAAGATTTGAGGATATGGGGATGTGGGAAAATGGGGATGTGGGGATGTAGGGATGTAAAGATTTGGGGATGTTGGAATGTGGGGATGTAGGGATGTGGGGATGTAGGGATGTGGGGATGTGAAGATTTGCAGATGTTGGAATGTGGGAATGTAGGGATGTAGAGATGTTAGGATGTCCATATGTTATAGCGGGTGAAGTTTACAGATTGACGATTTTCAAATAATATTATATAATTCATCAGAATATTTTAAAGCATAACCTGCAAAAGGTTTTTTTTTCATAAAATAATTAAATTAACGCGATCTATGACCGCGTAGATTACAACGTACGTTACGTTACCCTTAATATGAATAATTGATTGTTAACACCTGAACAGTGAACATACGTTATATGATTATAAATAAATTAAAATATCCGTATAAAAATTCAATTTAGGCATTCAAATACAATACTGTATCGGTGATTTAATCCAATATTGTATTTGTATACCTTTCTTGACGGAAACGTGTTTTCATACGGACATAAATATTTATTCATATTCATTTGTTCATATTCATTTATTCATATTCATTTATTCATATTCAGGCGCAAACAAACAATAATTCATCTTTGTATTCTGTTGAAGCATAACATGCAAAAGTGTTATTTTGAAGACTTTCTTTTTAAAAACCTATATTTACCTTAATTTTAAAAATTACAAAACATTTTGAGTTATACGGTTTTGCTGAAACGTTTGGTAAAATATATTGACCTGATTCTTTTCAATACTTAGATGAAAATATGAGCACTGGACTGTATGTGATTTGTTAAAAAACGGATTAACTTGAACAAGAATGGCCTGCAGCTATCAAAAGTAGGTTGCCATGTTCTTATAATTATATCTACAGCGTGATATATTTTCCTTTGATTTTACTGTAGATTTGAAATTGCAACAGTAATGCGTCCATTTAAAATCTCAAATAACACGCGGTAGAATCCGTCTCGGGTTAGCTGCATTGAAGCGTCCTGGCCCTAAAGATATTTATAATAAAATATAATAGCATTATTATTTTATCTCGCAGGCGTTTCTTCTCGAAGATTCCACCAATAAAGTTCAGGCCAGACAACACAGCCGAACACAAAGGTACCTATTTAGGTAGGTTCTATCTGGTTTAACTTGATATTGCCCGCGTCTGTGTTGGTGAGGACATTTACATGTGCGGACGCGAATGCGTTGGTGTGGGGTCAGTGGATACTAAAAGTAATAAAAAATTGACCTGATCTCGGCTACTGATGTGGAAGTATGCCATGACCCATCAGTACAAATGTATTGAGTTTTCTGGTGTTATAGGCATGTACATGATATTATTGCTAACCAATCAGCGTTGGGTTTAAATGCTTGTTTTATGTGAATTTCCCACAAGCCACAAAATAGCCCGGACTCTTTAACTAGAAGGATAATGGCATCCCCAATTGGGGTACGGTGTATGGCTCAAGTGAGATGAGAAAGAGGAAAATTTGGAAGAATCCGGCAATTCAGATCTGGTCACTAAACACGCCTAAAATAATGTCAAGTAACATTTAGATTTTGACACGCGCTTTTAGAGTTTTTGCCACGATTGTTAGTTCTATCGGTACTTTATTGGAAGGTGTTTCGAAGAACAGGAAAATAAGCGTCAAATTAATTTGAGCGAAAATTTTTAAAAACAATCTTATTACATTTCGCCTAATAAAGGATTACAAAACAATATATTTTTTATTTGCTTAAAACACAATATTATTTTGCTGACATTCTCCCACGAGAATGGCTGTAGCAACAGCTTAATCAAATGTGCCTCTACCGAACCACCTACGCGAAAACATCGGCTCTTTCACATTTCACCTTGGTTGAGAATAATACCTACCTTCAGTATCATCCATAGCTAATACCATAGAAAATTATTATTATTTTCTTAATTTCTCAGAACTCAATACGGAACTATGAATCAGTTCAGAAAGACGAACTGTGTTACAAATACTTTAATATACCTAGGTGAATTCTTGTCGTGCTTAAAAAAAAAATTTTTTTTTCGTAAACAGTAAATACTCATCACAATAATGGGTTTCAGGGAGAAAAACAGTAATGCTGAATCATAAAAATCCTTTTAAAAACGGGATTGCAGTTCGTTTTCTAATAAACTTTTAGTACATTCAAAATATATCGGAACACATTTTCATGCACCTGCATTTGTCTTGATATTATAATATAATGTAGAAATGCGAAGATATAATATATGCGTCGTGATAACACTTTCGTCATCAATTGTCAATTCATTTGTTGAAGGCATGCGATCCCGTTTTTAACCATATTACGAATAATTTTAAGAGATTCATAATAATTCAGCAATATTTTATTCTCGGTGTGCTGCTTAACTTCCTACAAAATTTAAAATAAAAAATTGTTAACTTACTTACTTACTTTTTTAATTATTCCCTGGTATTAAGAATTGAATTACTTTATAAAAAAATATAACACTAAATAAATTTTAAATGATTTGCCTTGCGTTCGTTTATACTTGTTAATACGTATATTGGTTAAAAGTATCGAACAATGGATATTTCTCGTAAATTTTGGGAAAACTTACTTTTTTGATTTTCCATAAAAAATAATGAAACTCATGGAAAAGCTAATCTTAAAAGTTTCTCAATCAGAGAGACAATAGTTTGACATACGAAAAATATGCATCAAGTGCAGAGCTGCACAGCACATAAGATTAAGTGATTGAAATTATGTTATAGTCGATGAAGGCTTTCGATACACTCTCTTTGATATGAACAAAAATAGAATGTGAATTGGCAGACAATTCGAAAGCAACAGCCTAAATATACCATGGTTAAATCGTGCACAGAAGTGCGGAAAATATACTTATTATTTTTTACAATACAGTGGTGTATAGGTAAATAAAGTTATTAAAAATATTCTATTTGGTGATTATATTTAGAATCTCACCATATTTATTTAAATAAAGGCAAAGTAAAAAAATATTTTTAATGTCGTATACAGGTGATAAATGTATTCTTAAAAATCTGCTCCATACAAAGAGAAAAATTACTAATATTAAATATTGCTAATTTATTAAGAATCTCTTAAAATTATTCATAATCCGATTAAAAATGCGATTTCAGGCCTTTAACCATTGAATTGATAGGTTTACTAATAAACTTTTTTAATAAAGTAAAATACGAATATGTTATCGCGGTGATTATAATTTTTTTATATTTCCGCTTTTCGTCATCGTATTTTATCAAAGCAAATGCAGGTGCATGAACACGTGTTCCGATATATTGGAATTTACTAAAAAAATATCAGGAAACGACTCGCGAACCCATTTTAACAATAATTTGAAGAAAATTTTTACTAATTAGAAAAAAAAATTCTCCTTTTAAACATAAAAAATTTTCATCGACTTGCCCAAATCGGAACACTTTCATTTAATAATGTTTTATTGTACCATATAAATTTATATACAGCTAATTTTGGGATAATATGCTTTTAAAGTTATTCACGTTAGTGATTTTTTGCACCAGTTCATCGATAAAATTTGTAATTCATATAGGTACCTCGCCGACGGCGTACCCTCTGCATATTTGGCGTAACTCAATGGGAGTGTCACGTGTGCAGCATGCACCAAGCCTCTCCCCCCCCCATCCCCTCCCTCCCACCGAATCTTTGTGCCCCGGGGGAGGCGAGATCATTTTTAGGTCGGTCAATGACCCGGACACCAGCCTTATTCCCAATCCCCCCAACCCCTCCCCTTGGGAGGGCACTCTTCCCCCCTAACCCCTCCCTCCTGGCACAATAAACACGTGAGATTGACATTCGTGGAATATTCAGATATTTAATAAGATCCCCTCGTCACGATTCAATGAGATAACAGTGAAACCTTGTATAATTCCAGCATGTTTTCGAACTTTAATTTCGGAACTGACGTCTGATACCAAATCGTAAAAGGTATTAATTAGGTTTGAATAAAAACGATATCCAAAAAACATTAATTCACAATAACATTACAAGATTGTTATATTATAAAGCCATATATCGTATTATTAACAACCCATTTTTAGTCTTTCTCATTGGACTAGTTAATATATTCCAATTCCATTACTATCGTGAAGTGGATAAAAGGTAGTGTTTTAATAAATTACTCTTGTATTGTTTTTTTCGGCTGCTCCAATAACAATCTTTTGTATTTATTAAGTGATAAATTCAACAAAATTTAGTGATTTGGCGTAATTATTACCCTATATTAGCGTTCTGGATAAGCAATACATATATTATGGTAGTTAGTCCCAGAATTTCTGCACTAAAATAAATCCCGAGTGGTATGATCCGAAAGCAAGCAATTCTGGTCTATCATATGCATAATTAAAAAAATATATGACAATTTCAAGTCAGTGAAAATCTTTATATTTAATATTCATTTCAAGTAATTCAGGAGCAAAATATCATCGTTGTTTCTTTTCTGACTGCTTCAATACTTCAGAAAAATGTCAAATAAGATGAAAATTCTCAAAATTTGTAGAGCTTTATAAATGCTTTCAGAATATCTAATAATTTTAGTATTTTGTAAATATTTGTACAAAAGCACATCCCAGACAAAATGCGTTCTTAGTTCTCATTGTCTCCAGGCATTTCGGGTTTGATTATTATCCGCGCGTTGATATAATTTACATACACATCGTAAAGTTACAATCTAATGCGCTAAACTGTTTATGAAATTAATGTTCCTACTCGTATTTTAAATAGTCACAGTTTCAGAAATATATTATTTGCTTTCCATATTTGAGAACATTCATAATTTGAACACGAAAACTCTGGCAATGTTTACCAAAATCTCAATGTTTGCATTCAGTGAGTATACAAAAACACCTAGCGCTGTAAAATAAATACAAAAAGTACGAATAGATGTGTAAATTAAACTTGGTTGCCGAATATTCTAATTTACAAACTAGCCCATCGGGTAATTGGGATTCATATATTCTCCTGGCCGTGAATGGAATCGACCTTACAAGATCATTAATATTTAACATATGCGTTGGTTCATTTCCACGGAATTGGCGGGTTAGAATGCATGTGTACACATTTATGAATCGACACTTAGAAAAAGGCTATGTTTCTTACTGTACATATTGATTCATCTTGTCTGCGGCCAATTCTCTCGGATTCGTTGTCGTCCACTTGTGATTTATTCAAATTAAAAATAGATTTTTTGGGTGTGGTAACATTAAATTACCCGCTGCCATTTTCATAGGATCTACGTGTTAAAAAAAATATATGTTCTTCCTTTTCAACTTCAAGTTCTAAATATAGTAACCAAGGTTACCATGAATATTGTAAAATATTAACCACTTAGAGTGATTTATTTATTTTAGGAACAAATGTAAATAAGATTATATAATAAATGGCGAATGATATTTAAACCGTTTTATGCAACTAATCATACGCATTGAAAAATTATAACGAAACCTGAAACAATGTAAGTCAATATATTTTCTATTTCAATATATAATAAAATAATATACTATTGAAACAATACAGTTTTCAGATAATTATAAAATCTTCAGAAATGTTTAAAGATTAGGTTTCGATAAAAACAAGAGAGATTTTAGCAATCCTAGTGGCAAAGAAACAAAAAACTTAAACCTTTAGCTTTGATGAATCTACACAACATTTTATGACATTTCCATTGTATGTACATTGCAAAATTCTTTTCATCGCAAACTTTGATTTCCAATTATTTACCTCTCGAAAACAAAAGAAGACGCCTTATTTTATATCCATTGATTTCTATTTTTACAACTGTGAAAAAAGTATTTATGTTTGAAATTATAATTCTTTTGAAGATAAGGATAAAGAAACTTTGTTTGTCGATTTTCTCCAGTGTCCCGGATATGGAGAAGAATCGTGATGTATTAATATACTGGCTTATATTTTACAATCAAAGAAACAAACCATTATCAATCATATCACAGACGTCTGATATAATTCACAGTGAACTCAGACCTCGCCAGTCTGGCACAAGGTCTTCGCAAATCAATTGCTTTGGAGTTATTTAAATCCTTAAGTCATCGCCCCGGGCTTGTCGTGTTTATAAATACATTCATGTGTTATGATTGGCCAGCCATGTCCTTATTATAAATATATATATATATTGATATATTTACGATAGGTTGTACTTACTTCTAAAATGAGCGAAAATCAGAAGGTTATATTGACGGCCTAGTTTTTGTAGACCAGTAACCACTTCTCGTAATCTCGTCTCTAAAATTTATCTTAGTATTTTTTTCAAAATTGCTGTTATTTTTTGAATTAATTAAAGTTATTTAAATTTAAATAAACTTCGGGTCTTTGGGTATATAATTTCTGAAAATTCGACATTCTGTATAGCTATAGATTTTTTTGTGTTTCTTTGTTCATAAAAATTTTAATTTTTACAGTTTTTTGTTTCTACAGCTACCATACTAGGTAAATGTCAGTATTATGGAAGCTATTTCTAGTTAGTTTTTTCTTATTTTTAAAATAGGTTTTAATTTATTTCATTACTATGTATTTGAGATAGAACATGTTTAGCCTACTGCAAGCTTCTTTAGACTAGATGCAAAGATTGAAAGATTCATTTTATATTTGAAAATATCGTTTTCACCATAAATTAAGATGAATGTTGGAAAAACGAAATGAAAAATGAAAGACATGCAAATGTAATGTGACGAATTAACGAGTTAACGGCACATGAAGCTATTTAAGCTACGTACTTCCCCACCTTCCTCTTCCCCATCTCTTTTCCACTACCTTCAAACTCACAACATACCCCAATTGAGGTTTCCATAGACTCACTGGCTTCAGACTGTTGGGAGCAGTTGGGACTCTTGTACGGTTTCCATAAAAAAAATATATTATTGAGAATAATTTGGAGCAAACCTATTATATTATAATATATTGTAATCAGCATTAGATTTCCATAATTTGAACGAAGATATTAAAGAAAAACGAGATTTTTAATATCCTATACGCCATAACCTTATTACACTATTCAAAGAAAGGTGATTTTTATTATTCTTCGAAACGATGGCAAACGCGTTTGGAATGTTCACATTTTCTTATTAATATATAAGCATGACAGAAAATCATTTACCACAATTTTGCCTTGAAAGTTCAATTCTATTAGGTTATAATGGTTGACTACTTCTAAATCGTTTGCTAATAAATGTCAAAGGTAAAATAATAAACTATACGGTTGTAAACTACTTTACAGCTAGAGTTACATTTGTTAGAAATGCATTTACTTTTACACGCCTTTCGTTATTGCGTGGATATACCTACCTTAAGCTATCTCGATATTTTCTAATCTTAACATGAGACTCAACTTAAGATGAAAGTTAGTGACTCATGTCAGTAACTGAACACTGAAAAACCTGTTGATTTAAATAATAGTCCATGAGCGTTTTAAATCTATTTTTAGTTTATTTTTAAAAGTACGTCTATCTTGAAACATAGGTATGAAACATTTTCTTATCACTCTTAAGGTGATATAAGTTAGTGAAACGTGTCAGTTATCCAAATAAGTAGGTGTGCAAAAATCTACCAAATATTACCGATAAAATGCATGCGTGCTAGCGTAGCGATGTATGGTGCGAAACAAATTAATGATGAACCAATATAAAGAACTCATTATACGATTTCTGCTATCGACAATCATTTCTAATGCCTTTTGTGAATTTCCCACAGGAATCCCAACTACTCCCAACCGTCTAGATCGAATGGGACTATGGAATCCCCAATTAGTGTATGTTCTGAGAGCGGAAGGAGATATGGAGAGGAAGGTGGAGAAGTTCCTGGATATGTAGGACTGGTTTATTCCCTATATCCAAAGTTTTAAATGATTAATAACACCGCAATGTTATTGTTAACACAACAATTGTTTTTCGCTTGATTAAAGTAATCAATGAAGCATGCAATAGAATTATATCCAAGACATCCAAATTCAAGTGGGTGTCAAGGAACAACGAATTACCTACATACAATCTAAAATTATTAGTCCTAATTAAGCCTACACGATGTGTTACACTCGAAAACATCGTTTAAGTTTTGTTTGCGCTATATTATTGAATGTTTCTGACCCATCAATGGAAATTTATATTAAATTAGCCTAATTTGATTCAATTTCACGGACTGATGCGTGTTTTGTGTTCCTTCCTTTACGGCTCATTCCCCTAACCTAACTTAACCCTAAACCAACTCAGCAATTCAACTCACGTGGCATTTGTATGCGAAAGCGTGGCACTCATTGTTAACATTAAACGCCGGTCATTAAATTAACAGTCGTGGGAACTGGAATGATTATTCATAATTCAACCCTATGGTATTTTGATTACACATGTAATATGTAATTATACGTTGGGGTGAATTTCAGAGGTACTGAAATAAATTTTCTCGGTTATGTTTGATCACTTGATGCACATTTTCGTGGGTTTTTGGTTTCAGAGTGAAACAGTGCTAGATAATGGTTTTATTGAGTAGGTATTTGATTTTTAAAAGAATTTCAGCAAATCGTCTTATCTGAAAGAAAATGTTTAACGGTGAGCATAAGAGCGCTAAATTTGCACAACTATAGTTATCTGAAACTTCTCGATTCAATTAATATATTTATTTATATATATCCATGTTGAGCTAAGAATCTTTGATAATTCTATTCAACCGTCAACAAGTAAGATTACCGCCATTTTGTTTGTGTGATATTATTAATTTGCGCATATCAGAAAAAATATTTAAAATTTTACTATTGAAACTCTACCAAAGCCAGATTATAAAGGCTTTCGAGAAAGACCAACATTTTACGAAAATTTCTGTCTACGAGATCCTACTTCTAGTGCTTAGAAAAATACTACAAATTTTTAAAAGATTGCAAATTTCTGAACGAAAATTCTTACTAACTTACTAACCATCACACCGGTTTCCCGCAGGGGTAGGCAGAAAGGACGGACCGCCGAATAACTCGGTATTGAGTTATTACAACACACTCCTTGTCACATTCATATTTTTACATCGGTAATCTTTTGTTGACTCTCGATAAGGCCCGACTTGAGTATTTAGTTTACTTGATCATGCTATGTCTTCTTCAGGCGTCCCTGAATTCTTCTATCATTCACATTCGTGACATATATTTTCCTTACACTCCTGCCTTCGTTCATTCGCTCAACATGCCCAAACCATTTAGGCGTCCTTTTCTCACTCTTACTCATTACGTTTACATCAGCCTTGAATTATTTGCGAATCTTCTTTAGAAAATAGACTTTAAAAAACATTTAAATATTTATGCCTAAACCTCGCAAAATAAAATAAAACACACTTGTTGGGCGATGTTTACAGCGGCTGGTGTTATGCGGGAATTTAAACCTTATCGCCATCTACACAAGTAGTGTTATTGTTAGCGGCCCGATTCCAAATGTTATACCACGTGATACATCGCCTCAACTGCTTAAATTCTCGTAAATGACGTTTTGAGGTTGATAATAACTTTTACGCCACAACTAAGTTTAACAATTACCGCTCCCTAACTCTGAAAGATATTATTTCATAGCCCCTAGTTCATTTTAATGGATTCATAAAAAAATACGGTCAAGTGTAAAAAGAACTGCAAGGTTCCCCTTGGGGTCTACAGAGCGCCAAGAGGGATTGGGGAAGGTTGGGGGGCCCTACCTGTTACACCTCTTTGTAGTATACACCCCTTCTTCGGCTTGGGGCGGATTAGTACCGAATTATTTTATTTATGAGTCTGTTTAACCAATTACCAACGTATTTTAATTACTTTGTGATAATTGGTTGAATGCTAGAATGGATGTTCTCTGATTTTGTGCTTTTCGCGTAATACATGGTGAAACTTGGATAATTCTGTGTTTATTTCTTAAAAAGCAGTCAACCTGAAGTATTCGACGGATTGTTTCAAAGAATTTTATAATAATCTTTTTTTATATTTATTGGACCAAAGATTTTTACATATTTATAAATAGTTTTACTATATGGATTCTGTTGGGAAAAAAGGTCAGTCCTCAGATACACATTCCACAATAACAAGTGAAAGGTTCACCAATATTCAAAATTAATTTTCTAGTTCTGTGGAAGTTCTATTCAAATTCTGTTTTTATACTAGTTCTCTGAGGCAACCGTTCCATAATGATATAATAACAGAACTTGAATACAACTTCCAATTGTTCGAATTCTGTGAAACAAATCACCCTTAATAAATTGTTGTAATATTGCTGATTTTCATACTATAAAAAAACACACAATGAAAAAAAAACATTGCTGATGAATTCAATACATACAGTTAAAAGAACATCGAAAAAAATTGCGTTTCTTTGCTAACGGCTTACCGCAAAATAATAACGAGTGAAATTGTATTTAGTTTGTCAGGTAAAATTTTTCAAATAATAATAATACTAATTGTGCAATACCTACATATCCTAAATATGGATATCTCATCGGAAAAACGATTTTAGAATGAAGAAAATTGCGGCGGAACGTTATTTTCAATAGACGTTTTAATTTTATTTTATTTTTTATTATCACTATAAAATTGTTTTATAGTTGTTTTTTGATATCTGTCTCAATAGGATATGCCTGTGTCAAGACAGACGTATTGGATACATAAATGAATATTTACATATTATTTGATACATGCATAACTATAACCAAAATATAAATAATAAAGTTGTATACATTTTAAACCGAGAGGACATAATATCAAGTGTAGGTTATCCTATAGGGATAGAAATATTATAAATGTAAATGGAAAAGTTTAGATAAAATAGTTAATGAAATAATAAATTGAAGTTAATACGAGCAGTATAACCTATGATAACATTTTATATTTTCATCTCTGACCTTGTACTATTAAATAAAATTATTAATAATTGCATTGACAACCCTGAAATTCTAAACAAAATAAAATTTTACACACCGACCAGAAATACGAGGCAAAGTGCAACATTTTTCTTTGACAATTTTAAAACCAACTATGAAGCTCATACACCTATAAATAGACGACATCATTTTGACAGTAAATTTGGAAATATTGTAGACATGTTTAAAGATTCCGTATTAGTAATAAAACGAAATCTTTTTAATCACTTTACTGAGATGTATGAATTCACGATTCCGTAGTGAATACACTTTTGTTTTTATATTTCTATGTTTCTTAATACCTATTTTGCTTTCCGTAATCCACACTATTATTTTTAATTTACCTTAATATAATCATAAATCATTATTTATTGTAAACTATGTACCTAACACAACTGTATTACTTGTTACCTATTTTTGTAAAAGCCCATTAGGGCGTTAATAAATAAATAAATAACAATATTTCATTACATTAAATGACAGAGGTCAATCAGCATCTAGTTGGAGCGCATACTTATAAAGGGTTTTTTATAAAAAAAATTGATCTTAGATCTGTTTTGACTGATGATCCAAGACTTGGTGTCTATTTTATATTTTTTTTTAAATTTGTTCGGTTTAATGGCTAGTAGAAAAGCATTATATAGCCTTGTTGCAAAATATCTAAAATTTCTCTGGCCAAAAGTTGTTTTAGTAAAAGGGTAAGAGATTATGTCCTTTGGTTCTAGTATCACGAGCAGTTTGGACATTGTCAAAAGTAGTTTTGTGAATTCTGAATGGTGGATCTTTCAGTAGGGTGAGACTCAGTTATTCACACTTTGGAGAGCACATTAAGTTGTCGAAAATCCAGAATCAATTCTGTATTTTTGTACAAAATTTCCAAAGGCATACAGAGCTAAAGATCTTCCGCTCTTTCGCGATGGTTTTCTGGTGTTACTTCCATTTAAAAACTAAATCCATTATACTTTTTTCGAGAAACATTAAACTAGCAAATTGAACATATTGTTTGAACCAAATTATAAGTTACTCAATAAATTTTGGAATTACTAAAATTATAAAAAATAAAAATTAATGTTCGAAATTCGATCAAACCTGTTTTCCAGTAGAAAAACGAATTACCTGTACATTAATTTAAATATCAAAACCACGTTTTCTTTGATATCTCAGTTCGGTCCTCATCCCATGAGTAGATGGGTACCAGCCCGACTGCTACCCCCCCTCCCCCACCCTTCACCCAACCCTTGGCCCTTCCACCCCGCACCCCGGGAGCATTCTTCCATCTTCTCTCGGGACTGGTTCTGCGGGCCACCTGACTTCAGGGAATGGAAACAGTTAATAAAATGTATAATGATTTAACACATTTTTATAAATAAAATATCTGACGTAAGCTCTGATTGAGTTCAACGGGGTTGGATGTTTTGCGATGAATGGTCTTTGTTTGGTCTTGCAGGCAGAAAAAGCTGTATTTATAGTGAAGTACACAACTTTTGGGGGAGGATCGTAAAAGGGGTGATACAAAATTATTTTATTACAATTATATGGATTTTCCTATTGTTCATCATTATATACCTCCCCTGTAAACCCCCCTCCCCCAAATTTTGTGAATATCAAACATAGTTTAAGGCACAATTGTACCATTATGAATATAAATTACTATAATAATCTGAAACCGGTAACGGTAAAAAATATATTTAATAAAATTGAAACATCATTATAATGGATAAAAATATAATATTTTTTTGTACCTATTGTAATTTAAACTGGCACATGTTTACACTCATCTATATCATATTCTGTATCATCAAATGTTTAAGTACCTAATTGTTAATATACCAATCGTAATATAAACTGTCTTAAAACTTAAAATTAGGTTTAAATTTAAGAAATGCGCCATAATGTGCTATACTAGAGCAAACACTGTGATTTACTTCAACTATAGGATGTCCCAATGTTCTCTTAAACATATTTCTGAACCGGAAGATTTGGGAATAACCTTTGACCCACACTTAACATTTCACGTTCATATTGAAACGATATGCAGCAGGGCTTTGAGAATGCTTGGATTTGTGCTATGTAACTCCAGGCATTTCTGCAGCTCTGCCGTGGTTCGCTTGCTATATTTTAGCCTAGTACGTAGTATTTTGGAAAGTGGCTCAATAATATGGGGACCAGGGGATGCAACGTACACTTCTATGGTAGAGAAAGTACAAAAGAAGTTTCTACGTTATCTTTATCTTAGAGACTTCGGGTACTATCCCTATTTATACCCATCAGCCTTTCTTTCGGACTAACTTACCATCAGCAATGCCTCTCGGAAGAATGATAGGCCTTCTAAACTCACTAGCCTCTGACATCGATATTTTCCACCTGAGCATTACTAAATTTAAATCGCTAATTAGGCAATTATGATTGTATAATGTATCTTTGTTATTGGATATTTTTATTCTGTAAATATACATTTAAAATATAAATAAATAAATAAAAACATGTTTAAACTCATATGTACCATATTTTGTTTATATAGTCCAATGTTTAATTAATTGTTAATTGACCAATTGTAATTTAAACAGTCTTCAAACATTTTTACACTCATTTATGCCATATTTCCACTGGACGGCCGGCATAGTCCAGTGGTAACGCATTGGACTGCCATTCCGAAGGTCGCGGGTTCGAACCCGGCGTGCGCAAATAAATTTTATTTGATTAATTTGTGTTATTTCACAATTAATTAATTAAAATAATATATAGTATATTTGCGGCACGTTCCAGAGTGGAAGATACTCCCAGTATCGCCCTGGTGTAAGACCACCATTCAGAATTGAAACGTTGCTCCAAATGGCTTTAGCCGTGTTTAGTGACTAGATCTGAATAGCCAGGTACTTCCCCACCTTCCTCTTTCCCTTCCCCACTTACCTTCAGCCTCACAACATCCCCCAATTGGGGATGCCATAGTCTCACTGGCTCCAGACGGGAGCAGTTGGGACTCTTGTGAGGTATTCACTATAAAAAAAAAATAAAAATAAATATTTCGTAACTTCAAAAATTAAATCTTCACATAACTGTCAAAAATGAAGACTCCATCTTGCTTGTTCCATATAATTTTTCACCAAGAGCAAACGGCAGTAACTACAAGCTACAAGTATGCACTGAGTGTGTCAAAACTAAGAAGAAATACTTTCAAATGAAGAATAATAGTTAGTGAATAAATGCACGAGGAATAACTTGGCAATGTAATTATTTTTTTTTAATGTTCAAAGGTTTGAAACACCTGTAAATCTGCTTTTGAAACATCTCTCGGACTAAACCTCCGTGCCTTTATTATATGCGATATTCCGCAGGTAACCTAACTGTTGGATTTTTCAATGGCCTTTGCGAACAAACATGTATTTGTTTAAATTGTAAAGAAATTAACAAAATTTCGAGTCGTACTACAAGTGAAGAAAAAATAGATGTATATTTGTATTGAACCAGTGGAATAGGTACGAACATATTTTATTTTTTTTGTATTAATATTTTTTCTTGTTTTTATTGATCTTTAATACTTTGTTCTCGTTTGTAAGTTATTTTGTTGTTTTTTTATATGCTTGTAAAAAGATCTGTATACCTACAATATTTTGTCAAAGGTAATATCTATCATATATACTAGGTATGAAGGATGTGTGTTAAAAAACGAAATTTCAGTTAAAATCATTATTTTAACCCCGAGAGTAATCCTGTACCTACGTCTTAGTATTTTTTTACTGCACTGTAAGTTCTTATGTGTTAACAAAATATTATTCATGATTTATGATAAAACAATATTTAAATTTCCAGAATTTCAACAAATTAATGTTAATGTCTAGCAGTTTTTGTAAATAGTTCTCAAGTGACACATTACTACTACGCTTACCATACAAGTCTGTGTATCAAGTAGTGCCATTTCGCTGGGAGCTACTTAGTACAAGTATTTTTTCTCGTGTGAGACCATGTGAGATTTATGAATGATGATTGCTATACACATGGTCACAGAGATCATCTCAGTAATCCGCCGTAGTGACCGCACGAATCAAACACGAATATCCCCCCGATCTTCTGCTAGCCTGTATGCTATATTCTTCTCTGTATACAAGATCTACTCGTCAATGGCGGGAAAACTGTCCGATGTTTCTAGAAGCCATTTATGATTGAGAATCACCACATTCTTGGAAACGAAAACCTGATAGCTCTAGAGATAAAGAGATAAAGTGGAAAGCATGCGACCAAGAACATAAAAATTGTATTCCACGGGGGTGCAACACTCGGAATACAAAAGTTATAACACCGAAGTATTTATATAAAGTTACATAAGCTACAGTATACTTTAAAGAAAATACGTAGCAAGCTGAACTCATCTTCACTGAATTACCCGAAAACATTAGTAGGTATGTGACTAAAACATACGCCGAGATCAATGACGCCATTTAAGTTCCCCTTATGCTGTTTGTAGAATGTTGAACGAAGAATTTTGGAAATCATTTCATATTGTGGTAACGTATTTTTTCCTACCGATTAATTTCACAGTTAATCAATCTCACCTACCAGTATGAGGAACTGCAGGGAACCATCCATAGATCCCTGTGGAATCCCTGATATTGCTGAAATTTCGTGGAATTCGTTTGCGAATGCGTTTAGTGTTTTCCTTCAGTGACTGGTAAATTTGTTTGGTGAAGAAGTGCAAATATTTGCACATGGCAATTGCATTTATCGAAGTAATCGTAGATCGTAAATTAACTGTTTAATCGGTATATGTTATATAAATGCTTTATTATTCGCTGTGCATGTACTTACTCCAGCGTGAAGTTCTCAGAAAGACAAAAATAAACGGAAATGTTAAAGCTGTTTCCTGATCTCGTTGACAGACGCATTCTGCTTTCCTCGGAATCAATTCTCCGGTTCTTGCAGTTGAGCTGTGATAATAAAAAAAGAAGTTAAACAAGTCTCCATTCTCATTCTCTTACAAACAACTGAGAGGTTGGTTGCGATACGATACAAGAAACATGAAGCAACGTAGTTTCTACACACACTCAGAAACTGGAATGCAAGAACGAATGGTAATGGTTTGAAGCTCTCAAGAAGGAGAAACATAAAGGCTTCATTTGAATATCCCGACAACGCAATTTATGAATCCATGTTATAAAGTTATAGCGAAATGCACAGTTTACTTTGAATTCTGCACTCCAATAGGAAAAGTTAAAAAAGCCTGAGTATTTCTTAGAATAAAAGCACTCAATGAAATGTACCACAATCTTTGCTGTTGATTGTGGTTGAAGAACCCTGTCCCATATTAGGCACGTTGTTGTATGTTATGGCTGAAAATAAATCAAACGCAATCTCTGAGCTCTCGAATTGGGTACACCTGTTATTATGATTTTTGCAACGCGCGAAGAGCTTTATCAAAAAGAAACCGAATCGAATTCTATATGAGATGCATATCTCGAACGTGATACTCCTTTTAAAATTCTACCTCTCCGGTTTGAAACTTGGCAAAGTAATATTTTCAGTGATTTACAATCCTGAGACACCCACGAATTCCCACAAGCTTTAGCGAGGCGTGGTTTGCCAGCCATTGCATGTTGCAGCATCAGCTTAACCTTGGCTCTAAAAATAGTCTCGGCCCACCCTTCCTCTGCCCTTCCCTCCCCCTCCCTCCCACAGCCTCCGGCCACCCTCCCGACTCACACAATGGACCGAGAAAGCATCCCAAATCTAAATTACACCAGGCAGAAGGCAGAACCATAAGCCTGTAATTTACTCTCATTTTAAGAGCTTTAGTACGATTTTTTTACTTTTTATTTCGAATTTTAACCGGCTTTTTGTGTATGGAAACCAGTGTGCAATTATTATTAAAGCTTATTGTTGATCGACAACCAACCTTAAAATATGGTTATTTTTCTCTGACTGTAATCGGTAGTGCCTTTGCATAATTCGAATATTTATATAGGCATGACATAATACTAGTACTTTTATTAATAATTCTTTTTACGTACATTTAATACATGAACAAGTTTTTTTTTATAAACAGTAAATAAAAAGGAAGTATATTAAAATTATATAAAAATAGATGTAATTGAACCAAAAAGTACATAAACATAATATGAGTATATATAAAACCCACATAGGCATAGCCAGTTCGTGGGTATACTTGTAAATTTTTTAAAGCATTTAAAATTTACTGATTTGTATAATACTTTGTTTAAATATACATTCTCACATTATATTTATAGAAAATTACAATAAAATAAAATCCGTATTTACAGAATTACAATACGAAAATAAAAGTTTAAATAGGTACCATAATAATAAACGTTTTTAAAATTTTAAATTTCAAATATTAAAAAAAAAATTACATTAGTTTCACACAGGAGGCCCTGAGGAAATAGATTTCCTTCATGGCCTGTGTAATCTTTGGGAATGTAGTTTAGAAAGTATTATTAAGGAAATAAAGGAGATGGAAGATGTTGTGGGAAGGAAATAGGTATGAGGGAGTGGGTAGGAATATGAGGGGTCAGTATTTCTAGGAGTTACAAAGAGTCTCCCTCATACCCTCAACCAGTGTTTCCCGATCCGGCCTGCCACGCAGTAGGTAGGAAGACGCATCCGGCGCCAAGATCTAGACAAACCTCAACCATGAACCCCTTCTAAATCACCAAACGTGAACCATGTGGGGTGACATATGGCAACTGGTGCAAACAATCATAAATGTAGGGTAAATGGTTGTTCATTAGCTGCGCAAAACCCAAAACTACATTGTAAAGGGGCAAGAATTTATGTAGTAGTTACAAAGTTTTTATAACATTTGAAATAATATCTGAGAAAACGGCACTTTCCTACCTCTTTTGCATATTTGTAGTCCCAACTATGTTATTTACTTTACAATTCAGGTGTATAATTTATTTCTGTACAATAAACTACTGGCAAAATATAATAATATTTTGCGCGAAACATAATAATATTACGTAGGAATTTACTATTACGCTAACATATGAATGGTTATTAAGTATTTTCCTGTTGACTACTTACATACTGTCCATACACTTTATAGACTGATTTGAATATTTATATAATATAATTTTTTTTTAATATTACAATAGAGGATGTTTGTGGACCAGCTTGAAAAATAATTTATCTTACTCGCCCACGTTCGGGCCGCATAGCAACAGCGAAGGATATACTGTATCAGAAGATCGTATGCGAGATGAAGGTGGGGTCTGGGCTCAGATCTACTTGGAAGGGCATTCGATGCTGCGATGGAGGAAGGCAAAGTTAGTTCCACGGTACTTGAAAGAAATAGAGGCAGGCTCTCTCAGCCTCCAGCCTCCCGGCATATGCAATGCAGCCTTATGTAATGCCTCACGATCTGTGCATGCTCATTTCGCTACAGCCACGAGCTCATTGAACCCTCTTGCAGATTCCTCCATTGTACGCAGGGAACATAAATGTAATCGGTTATAATAAGCCGCTCGCTGTTGGTGGGACATGGAGATGATAATAAAAGAGATATGCTATTTCGCTTGATGTGAGACCGTTCAAAGATAACTTTTGTAAAGCGTATACATAAGTTATACGTAGGAGATTCAACAGTAGGTAATCTTGCGGGGAGTTTTACAGCAAGAATAGTATTGTTGATCGTGCGAACTACGCAAGACAAAATTTTGCTATTATTGAAAACCTTTTTGGAGGACTTCAGGAATTCAAAATAAAATATAAAAAGTTTCTCTTTAACCCTTTAAGTTTTTTAGTTACAAAAAAAACATATATTTTTTAAGATAATATCTATACATTTGTTATGCCGAAATGTTAATTATATGAAATTCCCTCGACGGAAGAAAATCACAAAGTAAGCTCCGAAAATTATGAAAAACGCGTTTTGTTCTGTTCTTTAATGTGTTATAAGCATTAAAAAATCACAGAGAATCTTTAAATGCAACTAAAGCATTTGTCGGAAGATTTTTGCTCTATTTTAAACGACTCGTATTTTATTAAATATTTTCACCATTTTTGGTGAAAACACATACATTCGTATTTACATATCTTAACCTTAGGACCTAGGACCTTAAGTCATAAGCATGTACAAACTTTTAAAGAGAAACGAATGAAAAAAATTAAAAATAAAAGAAAGATTTCTACTCAACTTCAATTCGAGTTTCCGGCATTCTCTTTCGAAATCTTTATCTTATTGAAAAATATTTTTTTTGACAAACAACACTGTTCGAAGTCTTGTCCTGATGTTTGAAACTGTAAAATATACTAAAATTCATAGATCATGACCGAAAATTATGTTTCGCGCTGAAAATATTTGCGTTGTCTTTGATAACCCAGACAGATAAAGCTGACCATATACCATCAAGACAGAGCTTACCGTTCAAGGGTTTTTGCTGCTTCAAACAAATTAATGTTTCCCTTAAGGCTTCGTAGTCAGCATTAAAAAACGAAGAAGAAGTCTTGAAAGGGAGATATGTAAATAAGAATGTTAGAGGGAGCGCGCTAACATTTAAAAACGATACAAATTATGAGACTTCTTCAAATAGAGCAAAATCTCTTGGCTAATGACTACACGGAGAAGAATGAGTAAAGCTGATTTATTGAAAATCTCTTCAAATTATTAGTCATCCTGTTAAAAACGTGACTGTAAGCCGCTTCCTGATAAGGTGTTGGTAAATTCGCAAAAATATCTAAAGACTTGCTCATTCACCTGCGATGGTCTTAATAATATATCAGGACGAAATGCAAAAAAACGTTAGGACTTGTATGAACACGTGTTCGGACAGCGTGACAAAACATTGGTATTTAAATTAAAGTTTTTTTTACCTTTTAATTCATTCGTTAATGGCCTGCAATCCCCTTTTTAACAGGAATACAAATAATTTTAAGAGATTTTTAATATATCGGCAATGTTTTTTTTATCAGGAAGTTACATTTAAAGAAATTCTGCAATATTTTTCATACCTATTACATGTCAAATAAGAGAACAATATTGTTTCGGAGCTTACTTTGCGATTTTTTCTATCGAGGGAAAGAACTAATTACCGTTTCGAATATACAAATGTATGGATACTCTCTTCGAAAACAATATATATTTTTAGGAACTTAAAAGAGAAACATTTCATAAATCGGTGAATATTCATGAATCAGAAAAAAACAGATTTTAATATTATATTCGGTGGTGGTGCTAACGAAAATCAACTAAGTTGTAAGTAGATACAGAATTCGTTAGTCAAAAATAGTCAAAGAAGAAAATTAAGCCTGAACAATTTAAAATGTGATTCTGACGTCAAATTTAAAATAACTAAACTCATGTGAGATCGATCATGAAGACGAAGAGATTATAAAGTGTAGATTGTATGGTGTATTATGCAGTTGGTCCATACATAAAGAAGTTGTCAGAGAGGATGTAGAAGTAGAACGGAGTGGATTGAGACCGGTAGCATTTTGGGTAACGGTGCATGTCTGTAATTCATATAAAGCAATAACGTTCAAATGAAGATAATACGTTTGGTTGTCCGTTTTGTAGGTCTCATATTTCGGTTTTGCTGCTAAGTAGCTAATGATGTTTTTTTATCAGGCAAGTACCTACCCACCCAAGTAGTTTCCATATTAAAAAAATACGCTTAAACTTATTTTTTTGGTTTCGTTGGGGATTTCAACACTGTCTGTTTTTTGAACAGTAGGTTCCATCTTTTATCTTCATGTCACCTGTTCCTGTACTTCATTTTACTTAACTTAACTTCACTTTATTTTGGTAATATTTCAATTTTTTGTAATACCTGCATCAACTGTAAAGCGCCCCTGAGGTGATATCTCACAAAAGCGGCGCTATGCAAACTGTCCAATAAATAAATAATAAATAAACAAATAGTTATTTGTTGCACTTTATGTATTTTCAAAGCTCCATAGCTCACGATGAAAATAATTTTGTGACTCAAAAACTGGAAAAAAATGGTACAAAAAAGTCAATTTCACGACGCCAGAACTTCAAACACGCAGATTTTATGCACTACAAAAATATGTATTTAAGATTATTAGGATAATTTGTATAAGGTCTAAAAACATACCTGATGGGTGGGACAAATCACTATCTCTTGTTGTAAAATGTGCAGAAAAAAACGTTAAGTCAGGTGAAGGTCTCATTTTAGGGTAGGTTGAGAGACAAAGAGAAAGAAAGAGAGAAAAAAGCGGATAGAGGAAAGATATTGGAAGGATGAGAAGTACCTGAATATTCAGATCTCGTCACTAAACTTTATAAAAATTATTTCAAGAAAAAAACGTATAATTTTATATCCATTTGATATCAACAGACCCATGGTTAATAAGCAGTACTGTAGTGGCGTGCGAATTCGTTAATTCGTTAATTATTGCAAACATTAAATGCATTATTAACTACGCAAGTAATTAACGTTATCACTTTTGCAGGTAACGACTTGTTGACTATGAGTGATGCTTAACATAAGGAGCCTCGAGGTGATTTTTCACAAAAACGGCGCTGTAAAAATATTATTAATTTGAATTGAGTTTGTCAGAAATACCTGCAGATAAAAGAAATAAGGAAGATGGGTCATGAACCAAGTGTCACCAACATCTGTCATTAATTTTACTACACGGAGAAAAGTGTTTTATGTTCCTAATTTATTAAGGATTTCTTCAAATTATCGTAATCCGGTTAAAAACGGGATTGCAGGCCCTTCGTACGAATTGATAGGTTTTCTAATAAACTTCTAGTAAAATACGAATGTATTATCACGATGTCGGAACACATGTTAATAAAAATTCTAATATTTTTGCATTTCGTCATTGAATATTTTCAAAGTAAATGCATGAACTCGTGTTCCGATGTATTAAGAATTTACTAAAAGTTTATCAGGAGACTGCTAGCACTCCCGTATTACCAATAATTTAAAGAGATTTTTAATAAAAGAGCAACACCCATTTGTCTACTGTATTATTTCAAATCGCAGCGGTGCCCCGCTTTTTTCAACATACACACAAAACGCATATATCACTTGCTCAGCCGTTTTGATAGTCCGTGCAATTTGGTCGTAGATCGACAACAACCAGTGTAATGTAAATGGTAATACGAATGAAAGATTTGTTTCAATATTTTGACACTGTTCAATCATAATAATAAAACAACATATGTTGAAAGATTAAAAGTTCACCTTATTTGTAAGAGATAGATTTGATTGTTCAACATTAATATGGTAGATATATTATTTGGTATCAAAAACGCAACCTACCTTTAGGGCTGCTGTGTGGAGATTTTTTTGAGGAAAGGGAGGAGTGAAACTGGGTATTAAAGATACCCATGTTGTAGAAGAGAGAAACCCAGTGGCCGGTAAACCGAGAAATAAACTAAAGCAACTCATCACCATCACGCACTTGGTATTTTTTTCTTTTTCGGTAAATTTGTAAGGCCTATTAGGCCCCATGCTCATTCAAACAGCAGGTTCTAATATGTTATAACTTATAAAACACCCAAATTGGGAATGCCATAGAATCTCCCTGTGTTCAGACAGTTTGGAGAGTTAAGACTAAATATGTGACGTAAGAGAACTTATAACATACCCCAACTGGGAATACCGATGTCTCACTGGCTCCAGGAGATTTGGAGAGTTGGGACTATATACGTGACGTGATTCAACGTATAACATACCCCAATTGGGGATGCCATAGTCTCACCAGCTCCAGACGGTTAATTGTTGATTTTAGAAATGTATTTGTTGTTGTCAGATAGTAAATACATACTAAATTGCGCAGGTTACTGCAGGGGGTTAATCCTTCCGAGGATATTTTTTAATATTTTATTTGGACGAGGCTATATGAATGCGTTTTCACGGAAGTGGATGCCGTCAGACATCTATTGAGGAGGAAAACTCCCAAATCTCGACGCATGTTGGAAACCTTTCAACTTTTGGGCTCCAAGGGATAACCGGACGACTTTATTTTGAATAAAATGTTATTTGGATAGCGTTCGGAAGTATGTGCGTAGATGGGGCTTGCGTATGTTTGTTTATGCCTAATATTGACTTGTAAACGAGATGACACATTCCGAATGGTCTGACTTGAAAAACCTTATTATCATTTTTTATGAATTCATAATCAACAACAAAATTAAACTAAGGATTCGATTAGCTTAATAATACCTGAATTAATTTCTTAGAATCAATGAAACATTCTTTTTTGGTTACAATCTTCATAGAACGACGAGACTAAGTCACTTTTCTTTACCTAGTTATTATGAAAATAATAACCAAAAATAATAATATATCGCTCTAAAACGTAACGTTCTTGTGCTGTCGTGATAATTTATCGTTGGCTTGTCGGAGTCTGAGCAAGATTTTGGGTACTAAAGGTCAAGCCGTGATGGCGGTTGGAAATTTGAATTTGGAACCGTAGACTGGTTAGGGGTGGGAAGAGGTGTGGGCAGGGGGAGGGGTAGGGGGAGGGGTTAGTCTCGCCAGGAATTCGGAGGTGCGCGGTCAGCTCTAGAGACCAACGGCAAGGATTTAAATTTTCCAGTGGCGTACGAGCTGAAATGTGAAAATAATCTTATTTTAATTCTACTCGTCAGTCTTGTCACATAAGACCTGATTAAGATTTCCATGGTCAAACAACTGATATGCGATGTTGTCCTTACTTCAAAAAAAAACGGTCATCTCTTGGGCCGGCTAGTTGCCAATTTCAAATAAATAAAAATGGTTTTTATGTTTTAGGGCTCAGGGACTGGCTCTTAAACTACTGTGAACTTTTAAAATGAAAAAAATGCTTTAATTGAGAATTGAACCTATATCTCTGGGGAATGGAGTCAACCGCGCTTACAACTGAGTCAAATCCCGATTGGGTAGGAATGACATTTATTTCGTATATTTACTGCTGTAATGTCATCCAATTTCAAAGAAATGCATATATCATGTTCGCGCGTATGTATGCGTGATTGCCACCAAAATATTATCGACAAAAAGTCTATCTACCGATTTTCAGCTCGAGTGATTTTACTTCCGAAATTTGCATTGTTTAACGTAAACAAAAAGTCAAACTCAAATCGATGTATTTTAATACGAAAAATTACTAAAATTACCACTCACCCTGTCGAATGTCAAACACCCTGATATCTGAAAATTTCCTGATAAAAATATGAGTAACATATTGATAAATTGAAATTTCAAATTGAAAAAATTGGATTAAAACCAACAGGTTACTACAGCATTTTAAAATATAGCGGCAGTTATTAAAATGTGTCAAAAAAGTTTGGAGAAACAGAATTTTCAAGGTTAAATATGTATAACATTGGTAGAAAAAGGGTTAGTTATGAAATAAATAAAGTAAATCATGCAAAGTAATTCAACATTCAAATTAAGTAAGCATTTGTAGTTTATAAAATTAAAACGGTTGCAACAAGGTCATAAACCGGTTTTATTTCAAACGTTATTAGTAAAGTTGTTTAGCATCAATTAGTATTGTCCGAGTATTTATTGGTCATGTACTTCGAGGGGAGAAGTATCACTTGCTCCAGTTAATATTGAAAGGCAAGATAGAGGGTCGCAGAGGGCCTGGTAGGAGACAAATGTCTTGGCTGCGAAATATACGAGAGTGGACCGGCATTAGAAGTGTGGAGGAGCTATTCCGGGCAGCGCAAGACAAAGAGACATTTTCTAGAGTGATCGCCAACGTCGGGGGGACCTGATACGGCACATAAATAAGAAGAAGTATTGTCCGACACCGACATTGTAGTACGATTGTCCTCTCGGTAGGTATACGTATTTTAAGTTTTCTATATTCATAATAAAATCATTTGACGAAAGAAATTTTTGCAAAGGCACATTAAAAGAATGGATACATTAAAAAAACTTTTTTTTAACACACAAACTCAGTAAACTTCCTTCCAGATAAAAAATCTATCAAGAACACATATTTCAAGATCTAGATGAAAATATAATATTATACTATTTTTTTATGTTAGAGGTTCATTGTAGATAATATAAAACAATAATTGTAATCAAAAATAAATAATTGTAATATACAACAAAAATAATAAAATTGTAACTCTTTCAAATTAATATGTAAATAAAAATAATAAATGCACTACAACGGGCGGTGATGTTTTTTTTATTTTTATTTAAAATAATGTAAAAACGTAGTACGAAGTGAAAATGTTAATAAATCAATTTCCCAATTTCCGCATTTCGTGAAGTGAAACCTCCCATTTTTTTAAACTTTTCTTTGTAAAACAATATTTCGGCTGAGCAATGCTGTGGACAGCACAACATTTTATATATTTATATTATCACGATCTTGCTGTGTGAAGTCACAATGCACATTACATACTATACGTCAATACAGGCGTAGGTACTCTGTTTACTAGTTTTTTTTTCTTTGGCTTCGTAATAATTAAATTAACTTCAGTATTTTTTTCGCAAGAATTGTATTGGATCTTTTGTATTTTTCGCTTTGAATTTAGTAGACGTGACTCTCCGCCTCTGTCCGCGATCGAACCTTCGGAGATCGTGTCCGTTGGCGCTCGTGACGTCACAGCCACTCGGTGGCAGAGTGGGGGCGGGAGGGGGCTCGGGGCCGCGCGCACACCGCCCGCGCAGTCCCGCACCGGCAGCCATTCGCGTGCGGTCTCTCGTGCTCTCTCGTGCCTTTACCTGCTCACCTTCCTACCTGCCTACCTGCCTACCTGCACAGTCCCAGTCCTCTCCCAACCTACCACCCAATCACCACACCACCTCACTCGCCGACACCAGCTCCAAGGTACTTGATTTAAACCTTTGTTTTACACTCTCATTTTTGCTACGAAAATATCACATTTTACCGTAGTTTTGTCCAGCCACATAACCTCACTTGAACTCTTGTAGAATCTTAAGAATACGGCTCGTCTCAGTAGCACGCCATCAGTTTCTCTCAATCTTTTTCAAATATGTTCATATTTTTGTGCCTGAAAGTATCCACGCTTTTGTGTGGAAATCTACCTGTTGCGAAAATCCCGCCAAAACTACCCTCTCCCAAAAAAAATCTGTTCCTCTTTGTAGTTTTCCCTAATAACGATTTTGGTGCGCATTCCCGTATATACTTTTGTTGTTTTTTGTTAAAATCAAAACTGAATAAACCTCAAATGCCCAGATTCAGCGAGCAATTCCTTCCCCACATCCGCCTTATCACGTGAATCACTTAACATCCAAATTATATTTCCATACATTATAACATTCAGACAGAGCCAGTTTCAACGGATTCCAATCAAGTCGGATATTTCTCCAGAAGACAAGGCGAACATTTATTTTAAAAAGTACTCTAAAACGATTACAAGGCCGCCCAGATAGATATTGTACGAGTACGTTTTGGTTGCGTTGCGAATATCTGATCATGTTCAACGTTTCTTGCAAACACACTGAATTCTGACGTGGGGTGAATGTTCAATTTATGCGGCAAAGATCACGGATCAAGAAATGGAATATCTTGTCTCAACTCGGACGAGCCAATGAGGTGAGTATGTTACTTATTTTTTTCTTTTCTTGTGTATTCATCGCCAATATGTTTTATGTTACAAGCAGATTGGTTGCTAAACAGCGTGGGTTAAGCGCTAATGATTCTCATTGGCCGGGTTTTCCCGACAATTTATACGTACCGCATAATATCATTATGCCTTGTTTCTTTACTTGTGTGTCTTGTTGCAATCGCAGTGTGTTGTTTATTTAAACAGTTTTTAAAATGTGTTTTTCTAGTTAAACATTAAGTTGTAGACAATCCACGAATGAGGCAGGCAGCCATACATGCACCGGGAAAGAATTTCACGTCGTTGATCCGTTGAAATTCCAAAGAACTGAGCACACTGTTTGCCAAGTCTGAATTTGAATATAATTCCCATTACAGACAACAGCATGCATTGGAAGACCTGTCTTTGAATACAAAAACCAGGTAAAAAATCACGTATTGTTCTACACCTACCTGTCTTTCCGTTGTCTATTGCAGGATATAGAAATCATCATGGTTCCTCCCTGTTAGCCAAAGAATCATCCCTAATTTTACCAACCAATCAATTTGAAACTTTTTTTTTGGTTTTTTATGACAATTTTAAAAATATTTATCATTTTAAATTACTATATTTCGTCGTTGCGTTTTGGTAGTTGCATTTAGCATTGTTTTCCGCATTTGTTAGCACGACCTGAGCAATATCTCAACCTTCAATTTAACGTGCCGCCAATTATTATAATAAACCAGCATAATTTATCGTCTGAAAAGCGCGGGAAATACAACGTTGTTTCTACAACTGACATATTACTTCATTTCTTCAGCGTTGTGAATGAATAAAATGATTCGAAATATTAATTTATAATCTTCTACCGCGTTATTATAACGTGTTGTATGTTGTTGAAAATTATTACAAATTTCAACTGTAGTTTTTCATTGTTGTCTTTAACTTAACTTCTCATCGTTGCATTACCTACGGTTGTGTTCGTTTCACAATTATGTATATATAATTTTCATAATGCTTACCAACAGCGACACGATTTTACCGGTGTTTTTATTCAATCGCAGATAATTACCACCGCTTAACGTTATAATTTTGTGCAGTATATTTTAATATAACTCATATTTTCTAACAAAAATATCAATCTACAATTTGGAATTCTAATTATTATCGTTACTACCCTTAATTTTTTGTGGTATTTTCAAATCTGTACAATTCCGTGAATTGGGATGAGGGATGTCTCATCTTGATTTCGCAGGTAAATGGAGTTTTTACCTGAAATAGCTTTAGTTACCTGTCGCTCTGTTAAGGACCCTAATGCTAGACAAAGGTATTTCTATGGGTATTGAAACCCGTGGAACTTACAAAATAAAATAGGGGAGAGTTACTACTACTAATAATAATAAACGAGCTCATTCCATCTAGTAAATATCTCTTTGAATATTATGAAAATACAGACTGTATTATTAATAACATTATGAAATTTCGAATGTAGATTTGTATTGCTTTATAGATTCAAATATTCCAACACATACAGACCAATTTAATTTATGTATAAATACATTTTATATTTAAAGAATATTGAATAGGTACCGACCAGCATACTACATACGCAATGTCACTTATATTCTGAAAAGCAAATTGTTTCAGTTCCACTTTCAAGAAACTTCCTAAACGCGTTCTACGCTTGTTCCACTTGGTCATGCCATCGTCTCCGCTGTGGACTTGAGATAACAACAACAGCAAATTTAGTATTGGCCGTAACTATTATTCGGGTCGTTTGCTTGAGTTTTAGGGTTCCCTTTAGTGCCTATCAAATTCACTTTTGAACACTTAGCGCGTTCGTCTGCAGTTCTTCAACATGTGAAATCTTATTTCTTAGTTTTTCACTTCCTGAAATTATTATAATTCACAATTTTTAATGTTTTTTATCTCGTTAACCCGTGGAATAATTCAGATAATACTTAATCACTGCCAATTTTCCAACATTAAAAGTTTTTTTTTCTAGTTATGTCTGACGATTATGTACCAATCGGTTAGGTAATTTAATAAGAATATAAATGTATGGCTACCGGTTAAGTTGTGATGGTTCAGCCTACATTTTGAATGTTAATTGACGACCACTTTACACTGACTCTTGCGCCGTTTTATAACCGATTTCCATAAAACTTTTTACATGTTCTTACACCCACATACTATATTTCGATATATTTGCTAACTTAACAAGTTCTGTGTTCATCATTTCGATTCTCACATGCTTATTTGAGCACTTCGATTGTTTACAAATCCAAAGCACTCGACGCTGGCCATCGATTATGCAAATTAATCATATAATACATGTTACCACGCGGGTTTTTAAAAGATTAGGTGCACAAGATTTACGACTTTAAATAATTAATCGAAGTCTTTCATTTAAGTCTGTTGACCAGACTTTTCGCTGGAAAATCTATTTCTTTAAATTAACTACAAGCAATTTTAGTTTTATAATATCCGCAATATTCATCTATATTAAGTGTTTCCCAACCGGCAGAGCGTAACAGCCAAGTTTAGCAGCATATCGGGAAGAGTTCCCACAGTGCTATTTGCATACTGAACTCCAAACAAAACGGTTTAAGTAATGATCAATACAAAAGGCGCGGAACAAAGGCGTCTTGTTAGGTTTTTTGTGTTCCTTTTAATTTCTGGGCATTTAAACTCCACTGGGTCTCGTTATGTGAGTTATGCGCAAATTTCAGAATAATAATTTTCGGATTGATCGTTTTGGCCAGACTGTCGTTAAATAAAAATATGCAAAAAAATCTGCGGGAACAATGAACCTCATCCAACGGGAACGCGTGGTAATATCATTTGTTTTGGTTTCTTGTAATTACGTTGAGGTCGCAAATCATATTGGTAATTTCTCTGGCTCCAGCCTCTTAAATTTTTATTATTGCGAAGAAACATAAACTTCAGCATGTGCGTTAGAAATTTTAACGAAACTTCACTTCATACCTTATCGTTTTAAATTATTTTTTATTAAAACCTCTGTTGTGTTGATGATTCATGCTGTAAACATTCAAGAAACACATTTTGAATGTTCAATATGGACATTTCTTTGGAATGAAGAATAACTATATAACCCTAAGCTATCAATCTGTACAAAATAACATTCGAACAAAAATAATTAGATTTTCGTAAATTAAATCATTCGCGTACAAGTTGATCACCTCTCGGCATTGAGCTTCAAATTGCCATTGAGCATAGATTTAAACAAGTTTCATTTGAACATCACGTAGGTACAATAATTTTCTTTGTGACCGCAGACTATCGTGCTTTAAATGTGTGCCTTGAGATGAGTACACCGCAGGTAGGTACTCAGTATTGAATCTTGTTTATCGGAAATATGTTTTCTTATAAGTAACGTAATATTGTATCTGGTCATTTAATAATTATCGTGGTCGGTTGGGTTTCGGAAAGTGTTGCTTTGAACGGGAAAGACAACAGGTTATGTTTGGTTTTTCTATTAGATTATTCACGTTATGTCAATATTGATTCAGGTCCACTGAACTTGTGGTGTTTTAATAACGTATTAGAGCTTGTCAGCCTGAGCAGGTTTCACACGTCCATCTTCCACACTCCACGCATAGCTCACCACTAACTACATGACGTATCGTCCAAGTTTACATTTTACTTAGTGACATTTTTTATAATGGGAAAGTTCTAGAGTCCAAGAGTTACGCAGCCTTTTGATTTCCAAGCTATACGCAGAAATTTAAAAAAAAAATACTAAAGATACTTTTAACTTTTCTATATAAAACAGTTTGAACTGCATATTTAATGATTAAAATTATTCTAGTAGGTATGTACCTATTTTTTCAGATTTTGATTAAAAAATATTTTTTAGTTTTAGGAACTGTGATAGTCGTAAATGAATTTTAGGAAGGATTATAAGAAAAATGTCTTAATTAGAGGTGTGATTAAAGATAATAAAGTTTTCTTTATTTTATTGACGGTATGCAAACACGGGGACTATATCGCGACATGGCTAGGCAAAGTTGTAAACATATATATTTTTTAATTTTTACTTACAGCTTCAATTCAAATATATAGAATAATTTCCTCAAGTATACCATCCAGCTTACCTTGGATCATTTAGTACCATCTAGAATACTACATACAATCGGAATGCGAATGCCTATTAGTAATATTATAAGGTTTTTTCATCAACATGCCATTCATAAATAACTCCTTAAGTGATTTCGAATTCGGAAAGTGATCATTGTCTTATTTTCATAGCATCGACGAACAAACTTCTTATGTGTAAAAATCTAATATTTTAAAATTCCACAGATAATATTTTTGATAGAAAGCAACAAAGACATTGGTACATTGAAAAAGATCATTATTTTAATTCATAACTTTATTCATATTGATTAAAAAATTCTTTAAATTTTCATGTTTAAGTTTAGACACACGGAATTCAAGACTTCGGTTTGTGTGAAATCACTATTAAAATTTTTTATTCAACTATTTTACGGGTAAACGCTAGTATTTTTAATTTTGAAAATCATTACTAATTAAATGTTAGTGTTATTAAGAAATGTGCTCGATTGCTGGAAAATCTCCAACTAATAATTAATATTCAGTCGGAGTCAAGATTCTAGTTCAGAGTCCAATTGTGTTTGAGTTGTGACTTATGACGACTTTCCCAGAACATGGGCCAGCGCAGAGAGCAAATTTGTACTTTAAATAATCACTTTTTGCCGTTTTTCCCACAAAACCAACAGAATTATTGTATTTATTCACGCGTGAAGTAAGAATACGTGCCGTAGATACTAAACATGAGGTCCTCGCTAACGACGAAATCGCTAATAATACACTTTCTGGAAAAATGCAACCACAATCGTATCTGTTGAATGCAAATGGCAAGTTTTAAATCACAGTCAGGGGTTGGCTGTCACATGCTATTATTCTCGCTCGATCAGCAAATTATTGTACCTACGTTGTGAACGCAATACTCGATTCACCAGTATATGTTTAATTGTTCCAGTATGTAATTTATGAAATTTGTTTTACATTAAAAATAATAAATAATGTGTGTTCCGTCGCTAGCAAAAAAAAAATTTTTTTGTAGATCTTGCGGTGTAGAGGGCGCTTAGATCTGCATTCACATTACACATTCGTTATTTTTCATCGTGATGCCGTTCTGTACATATTTAGAGCGAATATAAAGTTTTCAGTTTTAAATCCGGGATTGGTTGGTTATGTGTATGGTGTGTATATATGAAGGTGTGGTGTTGTGCGGGTGGTGGTGGGTGTATGTGGCCCGATAGCCATCGCATTAGTAAAACCTGTCCGTCTCCGCCGAAAGACACTTGCTCGGAGTACGGAACACGGTGTCGTTGGAAAGTCCCGTGATTTGTCAAGAACAATGTTGGTGAATCCGAAGAACAACGGAATATTTCCCGCGTCTTTCACACAACTTCCAATGCGTGCGGAATATTAAGGAACTCGGTGAAGGCGACAGACATACTAATTCATTCCGCCGACAAGGGCCATTGTCCAAAAGCCTGAGACGCCTGTCAAACTCCGCCCGTGATTTCACATACAGAAATATATAATTTTAAAAATATCTTATAAAGCGCTAGGTCTTTATATATATTTTTGTCCTATGTCCATACTTGACGATTTTCCTTAACGAGGCATTTACATTATAGACGTAAGAAACAGTTGAACTTGATCGTCAGATCTATACATCCTTCGTAATATTGATGTATTCGTGTAATATTTCATGCTGTATTCGTGTAATATTATTGCAATGATCTAATGCCTAAAAATAATATGGACGCTACCGCGGAGCGGTGACACATCTCGAGAAACTTTCAACCGATGAACTCACAACATGGCCAATACTAAGTCCAACTTCATACCAGCTCGTCCCGGCGAACAAACATTTTACCTATTAAGTCCCTCGTTACACAGGTATAAGTTTACTTACATTTCCCTCTTTTTAGAGAAGAAACCTAATTAATTTTAATTGCTAAACCACAAAAAAGGTAGGATGATTGAGCGTTCTGATTCAATCGCAAATTATTGATGCCTACTCTAATCGAAGGTTGCATGATGTAATACTCACTATTTTATATTTCATTAACGATTTAAAATGGAGCCTTTTTACGTTTGTATCTTTTTACCTTTTTCAGTCAAATCTACAATCGACCCTGCCTGATGAAGAATAAAGACGAATAGGAGCAGATGATTGAGAAGAAACTGATGGTATTCGGTGTTATCTTTGGTTATCTAGCTGTATGAGTGTATAATAACGTTATAAAGCTAGGTTACCGGAGTTAAGATCTTACCAATTCATCATGTGACCTCTACAATTTTACATCATCAACACCAACCTGAAAACCAGCATCATCATTATCCATTATACATTTATAATGAATGTACCGGCCAACAAGCAAAGGTTGAATATCGAGGTACAATTTTAATAATTATTATAAATTATAACTTATAACCAATACGATTTTTTTTACTTTAGCGATCAAAGTAATATTAAGTACATACCTAAAATTAATTTTGATAGTTGTGGGATTGTAACTTGATATCAAAAGGCAGTGCCTTTTTAGGATAAAAGACGCACTGGGCGGTTTACAGAGGAAAACGCTGTCATCCTGCATGTTTTCGGAAACCCTTGTACATTTTTTTACGACCCACTATTAAATCGGCTTTTATGGCAATTAAATTCAACTAATTCACCATCACGTCATTTCTCTGCAGAGGTAGGCAGAGGATAGACCGCTAAACATCTCGACCTTGGCATACACTTCTTGTTTCATTCACATCCATACATCGTCTTATAATCCGTAACTCTTCTGTTATTGCATGCAATTAAATATTTTTAAGAAAAAAATTAAATTATTGTTGCGTGTTTTGGGTCTCGGTGAGGTTCTGTAATCAAACATACTAATTTCGGCTGTGAGTCTGTAACTCGGGTTCAATGAACTCAAATTTGCTTTAGAATTTCCCGTGATTTTTCACGGGTCTGCGCTTTAAGTCTTATATTTTCAATACATTATTATGATGAAAATTTATGCCGCCGGTTATAAAATAGTCGGTGGCGTAAGCAGTCTATCGGGGTTCGATTGTCTGAAGTGGCACTTATTTTTTTTTCTTTAAAAAATAGGTTTGTAGGTACTGTTACAAAATATTTTATTTTGATTTTTCAAGGGGCTTCACAAGTGACTTTTTAATTATAAATATGATACCAATATTCTATTGACCATTGAAAAATACGATACATTAACAAAATCAGATCATCAGTGACATTTATTAGAATTTTTTTTATGTCTTCCGCTGTCTCTATAAGTCTATACAAAATCTTTTGAAACCATTTTCAAAATTGAAGTACAAAACGAACTGTTTTTTCTATACCAAACCATTAACATTTATTCTTGTAGGTGGTAGCGTATTGGGTCCCTAGTGCATTGCTTTCACAGGGCTTATAACTCAAAATGGTGTTAGGAGTTTTGGGACAGCCCTGCCATATCTCACCTACATGGCACAGGATTGTGTATTTTTATGATTTTTATTAAGAAAAATCACGTTATGTAATAAAATAAATCTTTTTGATTTCTTTTGATTTATATCCCTTTTTTCTTTTATTTTTTTATGCATGCCACCTTGGTTGAGTGGCTTGACGATCCTTGACCACAAATCCGGAGGTCAGGTACTTCTCCATTTTCTCTTCCTCATCTCCTTCCCATCCCTGCACCTGGAGCTAGTAAAAACTTCAAGAGTGCTCGTATTAGGTGTTAGGTATTACCAGCGCTTTGGCTCCTTGGCTTGTAGGCGCCTTGGCAAGCGGACTGTGCCAATTGCGCCTGCACTGGGCCGGCCCTGCGCTTCAACTTCACTACATACCCCAATTGGGGATGCCATAGTCTCACTGGCTCCTGACGTTTGGGAGCAGTTGGGACTCTTGTGCGGTTCTCACATAAATTACTCCCAACTGTCTACAGCTAAGAGACTATGTCATCCCCAATTGAGTTATGTTGTGAGGCTAAAAGTGGGATGTATAAGTACCTGGTTATTCAAATCTAGTCACCAAGATCTAGAACCATTACAAACAACATTTCGATTCTGAATGTTCGTCTTTCACCAGGGAGATACTGAAAGTATTTTTGTACATTTTTTATTTATACATTGCTATGTAAGTAAAAAAATATTTTTAATAATTGGTTTTCATGGCAAACCTGTTTTTTTTTTATTTTTTACATTTTTATCAAAATTGGATTGAATCATCGATACATTACTATATTTGTATGCCTTTCTTGAAAGAATTGAATTTTTATATGGACAAAACTATTTATTCATATACATATTGCGTATGTACGGGCGCAAACAAAAAAATTATCTTAAGGTTAAACGCAACGCTCGTTGTATTCTACGTGTTCACAGATGGCGTTAATTAATTAATTTTGTTTAAATACGCTTTTGCAAGGTATTGCTTTACAGTATTTAGACAAATTATTTGTTTGCGCCATCATATACGCAATATGAATATGAATAAATAGTTTGTCCATATAAAAACTCAATTCTATCGAGAAAGGCATACAAATACAATATTGGATTGAATCATCGGTAAAATATTGTATTTGTGTGCCTTTCTCGAAAGAATTAAGTCTTTAAACGAACAAAACTATTGATTCATATTCATATTGCGTATATACGGGCGCAAACAAATGATTTGTCTTAATATTGTAAAGCAATACCTTGCAAAAGCGTATTTAAATTTAAAGTATTTATTTTCGTACAAAATTAATTAATTAACGCCATCTGTGAACACGTAGAATACAATGAACGTTGCGTTTAACCTTAATATTGTATAGCATAACTTGCAAAAAGTGTATTTAATAAAATAATTTAATTAACGCCATCTACGAACACGTAGATTATAACGAACGTCGCAATTCAATTCGAGTAGCGATTCTCTAATCTGCTCGATCAGGGACCTACTGCTTTCCATGTCGCTGGCTCATGCGTCAGTGGTCCTGGCCTAGATTCCGGGATACCTCGGTATTACTGAAAACGACATGGTTGATTATATTGCTAAGAAAGCCACTGCCTATGGTCCGTTAATTTAAATTAACATTATTCTAAAAACTAAGTACCAACTACAATGGTCCTTTGAATGGAAAACATCCTCTCTGATAAAAGGTCCCCAGTTCTCATTAATTCAACCTTCTATTCCTGTTAAGCCCTGGTTTCACAAATACACTGCCATGCCTAAAAAAAATTTTTTCTTCCATAACCGGAATGCGACTGGGTAACACTTGTTGTCTTAGCCATCTTGCCAGGTTCCACATAGTCAGTTTGCCATACTGTGATTGTGGGTCAGAGGATACTCTGGACAATAATTTTTTTGAGTGTCCTATGAATGACCAATTTCCAAACTTCATGCATGAATTGGTAAAACTTGATATTGAATTCCCTACCAGTATACCCTGCCTTCTTAGTCTAAACACTCGATATATAAAAATGGCTATAATATCTGACTTTTACTCACATTTCTTTCAATGTATACATTTGTTCAGTTATTCAGGTGCCTATTTTCATTTGATAACTAATCCCAAGTCTGTATATTTTGACTGTTTGAGTTAAAACACCATTCTAATTCCATCTGTATATTTTTCTTCACTCATTTGTTTATAAGTTTATCTATTTCATAGTTCTGTTTTAAATAAAAAATTCTACTTATTTTGGAAAAATCTGTTATGTTCATGTTATGTTTATGTTATGCGTATGTTATGTTTATGTTATGTTTATGTTATGCTTATGTTACGTTTATGTTATTTTATCTTATGTCATGGTATGTTATGTTTATGGTATGATTATCTTTATGTTTTTTACCATATTTATATACGCCCATTTGTTTATAAGTTTGTCTATTTCATAGTTCTGTTTAAAAAAAAATAAAAAATGCTACTAATTTTGGAAAAATCTGTTTTGTTAAATAACGAAAAACGCCCAAAAAGATACCTATTTTTATAATTTTGTAATTACCTACTGTTACCAGCTCTGAACCGTTTATGTTAAGAATTTTATGTTAGGTTTATTTATGTTACATTATGTTATGTTTGTTTATCTTTCGTTATGAAATATATTATGATGTGAATAAACAGTTTTGTTAAATGAATAAACAGTTTTGTTCATAAAAAACTCAATTCTTTCAAGAAAGGCATACAAGTACAATATTGGATCAGATCAATGTTACAATAATGTATTTGTATGCCTTTCTCGAAAGAATTGATTTTTAAATGAACAAAACAATTTATTCACATTCTTATAACGTATGTACAGGCACAAACAAATAATTTGTCTTAATATTGTAAAGCAATACTTTGATAAAAGTATATTTTGAGAAAATAAATTAATTAACGCCATCTATGAATACATACAATATAACGAGCGTAGCGTGTTCATCGTTGAATAATAATATTATTTAAAATATAAAAGAAGTACTTAATTCGACATATATGATACTTGGTCGATTGAATATCTTAGTTTTGAATTGGTACATTATAAACGGCAATTACTTGATAAAAGCGAATTTTAATAAAATAAATTAATTAACGCCATCTATGAACACGTAGAATATAATGAGCGTCGCGTTTAACCTTAAGGCGATGCCATACATAATAACGCAAAATCATATGTTTTTGGTTTGAAAATTTGGTCGCCTAGAATGTTTCAGATGCTTTAATTAAATACTGCGAGTAGAATACATCTTGGCCTTTGAAATAATCGAGTATTTTTTAGATAAGTCTTTTTATAAGCCCAGAAAAAAATAATATATAAGGCCTATGAAAACTGCTTTAAAATTCAAAATCTCCTTCTTACGAACCCATTTTCGGTTATGATTTTATTGTATAATGTGGCAAATTAAGTTATTTATAAAATGATCGAAAAAAATTAAATATTTATGCCTGAACATCCACAAAATAAAATAACAGGCACTTTTTGGCCATGTTTTTATCTTACATAAATCTAAACAGGCGGATGGTGTTAAGCGGGAATTTAAACCTTATCGCCATCTACGTAAGGGTTGTTATTGATAGCGGCTCAATTTAAAATATTACACGACGTAGTGCATCGCCTTAAGAGAGTCACATTGCAATACATATTACAATAACATGTTACCTTAAATAAATAAATATTAAGCGCACAGGTGTTATGTAAACTGTGATGCAAAAATTCAATTCTAAATTTTACTTAGTAACACTATCATAAGCAACATAATTTCAGAATAATAATGTAAATTAATTTTATACTATGTTTATGGAGCAATAGTTCCAACTACCTGGAGCTAGTGGGAATCCCAATATAGAGTATGTTGCGAGGCTGAAAGAAGTGGAAAGAGGAAAAAGATGGGAAAGACTGAAAAGGTTAAGAAGTACCTGAGTATTCAGATATGATCACCAATCAGGGCTTATGCCATTTCAAGCAATGTTTTGATTCTGAATAGATCGAGTTCCTACCTGTCTGATTTAAGATGAATTAAATAAGATGTAAAAAACCTAAAATATTTTTTTATTATTTAATAAATCATTTTCAAAAAAGCATTACAACATGGTGATCAAATAATAATATATTAAATTTAGTTCATCACATATGTGTGGTAAGTATTTATTTATTTAAAAAAATATATTTTATTTATTGGATAAATAACACCCCTGCCATAGGTCACCCCAAGTGGTTCGCCACGTTAGTGACTTAGCAGGGTTGCCCGGGTTCATGAGACGAGGTTTATCTAGGTCTTGGCGGCGGATGTGTTTGCCCACCTATTGCATGGCGGGCTGAATCGGGAGACTAGTTGAGGGAGACCTTTGGACCTCTCCAGTAGGACTCTCTCGACCCATCGTTTTGCATCACAGTGGGAAGGATGGATTTATACATCCTCAGGAAAAAATCCTCAGGGTCCCTTGTGTGGAGTGTTAAAAAAATGGCTACTTGTGTGTTGTAAGCATAACATTGGTCCTCCAAATAATATTCCTAAGGTTATCAATGATCTCCTTCAAATGTAGGTTCTTCACCATGATCTGATCGATTAACTTCTTGTTCTCCTGGCACACGAGTTTGTAGGAGTCAGAGGTCTTCTTTTCTTCGACAACTTCAAATGCCCCTTGTTGCCCTTCGTCGTCTTCAAATGGGATGAGATCTTCAATTTTAATGATGTTTTGGCCCTGGTAATGAATATTTCAACAAATTATTAAAAATAATTCGGTCTGAAACACCAGTTCAATGAACTCTAGAACTTGGATTTGCTTTGAATGTTTCATTTTAAAAATATTATTGGAACCATTCAGACGATTTGTGATAAAGTTAGTACCAAAGATATTTTATTTTAATTAATTAATTAATAATAAATTCTGTATTTAAATACATATATATTTTTTTTTAATTTTTGACATATGTACCTAGTAATTTTCCTAGTTTACTAACGGTGTTCATTCGGGGCCGGCCCTGAGCCAAACGGCGCCTGACGCCAGTAAAAATTTGGCACTCCTTGTCGAAACTAGTATACGCCTAGGCCCTAGGTTGTAGGTAGTAGATAAATGATCACGGTATTCAATTATATTTGGATGATTTGTATTTTTATGTAGCGCAGTTTTTATGAAAAACAATGATGATGTGTTAGGTTAGGTTAGGTTAGAAATCTGGCATCCGTAGCCGACTGCTCCAATTGAGCCCGCGTAGGGCCAGCCGTGTGTTCATTCGAAAGCTAAATTTCTGATTATATCGAAAATTGACAATGTTTGTTTTTGAAAGGCAATGATCCCGAGGCAAATACTTTTTTATAAATACTTTCAGCTTCTCAAATCCTATCATATTTATATCCCGTGATTTTTCACAAGTCTGCACTTAGAGGGCAATAATATGCAGGTCTGCGCTAGTTGTTTTATAAAATGATTGTAAAGTGTTCTACAGTATAGAATATTTGGTTCCACTACAAAACAGTACAGTAACGGAACTGAAAAGTGAAGAAAAAGAATTTAACGAAACTAACCTGTTATTTTATCATTTTCTATTTTGTCACTATTCTGTTTTATACGGTTAGCAGAAAATGTAGATCTACCTTTGATTATAAAAAATGTAGGGACACAATATTAGAAGCATTACGAGTTTCTTAAAATTTCTGGCAAATATTTGTAAGTTTTTGTGTAATATAATATTTTAGAATAATAACTTTTATGTACATAATTTATGTTATTATTCTGCAATAGAACAAAAATGTGTAATTTTTAATTACAGACTGCCATCTCTGTAAAATTAAATAATCATTGCAGCTTTGTAAGTGTTATATAGATGTCAGCACTGTGATTATTTTTTTGCTGGATATAATGAAAACCAAAATAAAGCAATATAAAGTAATTACCGGTGGACTTTCATCACACTTTTCATAGATTAGTCTCAGTCTTTTAAACAATAGGTTGATAGCCCGTAACTGCTCCTGTACTTTATCTTTTTTGTCTTCACTGTTTTTTTCTCCAGAAACTGTTCCATTGGGAAGCTGCAAAAGAAATATTATTGGTATATATGCCATATGTATGCCTACATGTAGATGTACATCTACCTACAGAGTCAATTGTTTGTTTGCTTTAAATTTATTTTTTATTTTTTTATTTATTATTTATTAAAAGTATACAATACAGAATATAGTATATTATATAAAGCATTGTACTCCCAGGAGTTAATAAACTCATTGCGGGAATGATACGCATTATGTTAATTTATGTTATTTACAAATTAATAAATAATTAAAAATTAATAAAATACTTCGTTTTAACCACTTTTATTGTTTATTACCAACATGTTTCATGAGCAACGCTCACTTCTTCAGGGTTTTTGATAAAACTAATTATAAATAATAGACATAAACAATGGTGTCAATAGATAAATAATATACATAGACAATGGTGTCATTAAAAAATAATAGACAAAAACAATGACAACAATGAAAAGATAAAATTATTAAATAATATATAGATAAAATTATTAGATTAAAAAACGTAATAGCTTGAAACTTCAAATCAAAATTTTACATATGGAATTAGCTAGCATATTACACCCGGTTGAGTGGGACTTATTAGATGACCATGTTAGATTCATCGCAAGCATTAAAGCCTTTAAAAAGAAACAAAAGTTAATAAAGAAGTTAAATAATTTGTGTTTTAAAAATGATAAATTTCAAGATGAACAAATAGCTAACATTGACAATATTAATATTATAAGTGACAATAATATCCAAGAAATAACTGATTTTAATGTGAATCAAAACAATATTCCTAATAAAATATTAAATAATAAAAACAATAAAAATAATTTTAATTTCTATCACCGTGTGATTAACTTATCTAAACATGAATTTAATAAAGAGGAGTTAAATTTGTTGTCGAAAGGATTAAACCATAACCTCCAAGTTGATAATAATAATAAACAATTGGAGTTGTTAGCAGTAGATGTCAATTGTGCTTTAAATAATCAACATATTTCTTATCAATATAAATGTGGTGAAGTCATAAAAAACATCAGAAAGAATCCTAACTTTACTAAAAAACAAAACAATCAAGAAAAAAGAATTGCAATTAATATATCCAGGGCTACACGGGAAAATAATTTGATTATTACGAACGCTGATAAAGGTAACAGTGTCATCATTATGAATAAAGAAGATTATGTGGAAAAGACAATGGATTTTTTACAAGGTGATAAATTTGAAAAGTTAAAAATTAACCCAGTTAATAAATGTCAAGAGCAGATTAGGGATGCTCTAAAAGATTGTAAAAGTGATATGATTGTTAATTTAATTAAAAATAGGAGACTAACTGTAAAAAATCCACAAGTCCCTAAATTGTATAGTTTATTAAAAATACATAAAAAAGATCAACCAATAAGACCAGTGGTCTCGAACTGTAACGCACCTAACAATAAAATATCTTCAACAATTAATAGAATTATTATGGATTCACATATTTTTCATCCTAAATACACTATTAAAAATTCATTTGATTTGATTGAACACTTAAAATCTTTGGAAATCCCTGACAAAGCAATTTTAGTATCATTTGACATTGTTAATCTATTTCCAAGTATTCCAATTGAAGAATGTAAACCTATTATTAAAGAACTTTTATTTTCATCAATTTTATCAAATGACTTATCTCAGGATTTAAATTTATTATTTAATATTGTTTTAAAACAAAACTATTTTCAATTCAATGACAATATTTTCAAACAAAAAGATGGTTTGGCAATGGGTGCTAGTACCAGCCCTTTGGTCGCGGATATATTTATAAATAATTTAGAAAACAAGATTTTTAACAGCGGTGCGTTATTATTAAAATACATACATTGTTGGAAGAGATACGTGGATGATGTATTTTGTGTGTGGACAGGTACATTGAGACAACTTAATATTTTTCTTAATCTCTTAAACAAACTCCATAAAAACATAATATTTCAATAATTAATAACAAATTTGAATTTAATATTTTTCGTAAAAATACATACACAGACATAATCCATAACACCTCAAATCATCCATTTTCTCAAAAAATGTCTGCTTTCCATTCTATGATTCATAGACTAGTTAATGTACCCCTATCTCTTAACAATTTTTCAAAGGAACTCAATATCATTAAACAAATTGCAACCAATAATGGATATAACACCAATTCAATTGAAAACAGTCTTAATAAAAAATATAAGAATAAATTTCTTAAATCATACATCTATCCTGTACAAAAGGACGAGAAAAAGAATAAATGGAGGAAAATTATGTATGTTAATAATAAAATTTCTAATTCCTTAACAAAAAATGTACCGAATGAAATTCTTCCTGTATTTTATGCAAATAATAAACTTAAAAATTACATAGTAAATAATAAAGACAGAGATCCAAAAATGAAAAAATCTGGAATTTATAAATTGAAGTGTAATGATTGTGGTTTCTTTTATATAGGAAAAACTTCGAGAAACTTTGAAATAAGGATTAAAGAACATATGAAATCTTTAAATAATAACAGTTTCTCGGAGTTTGCCAACCATTTGTTGGAAACTAGTCATACTTTTAACTTCAATACTGGAATAGAATTAATACATTGTAATGTCAATGGCATCCAGTTAGATAAACTAGAAATTTTAGAGATTAGAAAGAGTGTGAACGCAAAATTGAATATTATTAACAATCAAAAATTATTTTTAAATGACCCAATATTAAACCTATTCCCTTTGTAAATTGTTCCATATTGCCTCTCTTTCCCCTATCCGTTTTATCTTTTCATTGTTGTCATTGTTTTTGTCTATTATTTTTTAATGACACCATTGTCTATGTATATTATTTATCTATTGACACCATTGTTTATGTCTATTATTTATAATTAGTTTTATCAAAAACCCTGAAGAAGTGAGCGTTGCTCATGAAACATGTTGGTAATAAACAATAAAAGTGGTTAAAACGAAGTATTTTATTAATTTTTAATTAAAATGGTGCCACAAAATAAGTTTGCTGAGTTAGAAGAACTAATAAATAATTAGTAAAAAACCACCAAAAAACAAAAATGAACTGAGCATAAAGTACTCAACTATCCCAAAACGAAGACCGTGCATCAAAACAGTGCATTTTTATCTCGTGAAGTGACTCTTTTTCAGTGTTTTTGTCTTCACAAAAAACTATCAACCTATTTTGAAACAAGCCATGCTCTATAAAACACAAAAGTGACTTCTTTAGAAACTTACGTCATATCACATCTTATAATCAATATAATCTATCACAAAATCACTTTTTTACAAAACGCCTACCACCTCATTTGCGCAGATATTGTGAAAACCTTACGCCGTACAGCTAGAAATATACAATGGAAATGCAAAAAAATGCTTAAAGATTGTAAAAAATAACAAAGATAAAACTTTGTTATGTAAGGTGTTAAATGATCCAGAGCCATCTATCGTCAAACATGCCAAGCAGACGATACAACCATCAAAATCTGCAAGCATTCAGTCAAGCGGAACTGAAAAATTTCCAACTTCAACCATAGATGAATCAAGCTCTTCTCACTTTTGAATTATTTATAAAGGAACTGTCCAATTTTAAAACGGCTATAATGGTATTTGTGGAACAAAAATTTGACTCATATACCCAAAAATATTAATCAATCATCTCGCAAAGCAAATAAATCATAAATTCAATTCAATTTGTATCAGATCAACACGATGAATTAAAAAAGCGCATAATCGAGATTGAAACATCACAGAAACAAGTCAATACTGATGGAAGTAAATAGATATAATTCTGTCCTACAAAACACTATTTTGAAACAAGACGAGAAAATTGATCGACTTGAGTACTTAGTCAAATATGAAACATAGATTTAAGAGGTGTTCCTGAATCAAGTGTTGAAAATAATATGCAAGTACTGAAAAAAATATCCAACATTTTCAACTACGAATTATCAACCACACCATTACAGTCTGAAATAACAAAAATCTACAGATTGGGATCAAAACTTTCATAAAAAAATCCCAGGTCCATTATAGCAACGTTCAACAGCATTCAAGCTCGCGATGAATTCCTAAACAAAATAAAGAATTACAAGAAATCTACTACGATCAACACAAATAAACTAAACATAGTTGACCTTGGACTATCGCAAGAAGCCAGACGCATTTATGTATCCGAACATTTAACACCAAAAGAAAAATTTCTATTATCTCAAAAAAAAAAGTTTGCAAGAGATAACAACTTCAAACACTCCTGGGCAACTTCAGGACTTATTTTACTGAGACAAGCTGATACCTCCAAAATTATTACAAAAACCAATTTCCTGGATCTCGATTGAGAAAAACGTCAATTAATATGACTAATAATACATTACAGTGATTTCATCGCGTGTTTCATCACTAGATTCAACACAACATCGCCAGTTTCATCAGTGCAATGCATGTTTCATCACAAGTTTAATATTAAAAAAAATTGTTGTATTTATTTAGTGTTCGTATCAGGTCCAAGAGCGTAGCTATAGCATTCACATTGGGTTGGTCGATCTTGTGGGAGGAAAGGGAAGACAATGGGGGTGGGTTGGAAAATTTATTAGAAAGTTTTTGGGACCTAAATTTACAAAAACTTATTATTTACTATAACTTATTATACATAATAACTTATTTACAATTGATAAAAAAGATGGTGCAAATAATAAACAGTCGAACATGGTTATAGTGATCACGGCAATAGCGAGTTCACGGCTGTAATGAGCAATAATAGCCGTGAACAAAGATTTTTAGTTCACGCTTTTCTTCATATAATTGTTGACTGAGCAAATAATTTTTTCAACACAATTTCTGAATATATGAATGGGTCTGAAAAAGTATAATAATTATTCTCAATAGTAGTAACAAAAAAAGGCATGGCATTGCGCGGTGGTTAGCTGCCCGAAGCACAACGGCGGCTGACGGGAATTACCTATCCCGTTAGGGACGGATTCATATTTTTATGGCACTACCTTTGTAAGGTTGTCGGGTATGTAAACCATTGCTTTCCATCAGACACAATGTAAAATTGTCATAAAATCTACGAAAGTCATGTTAAATTTGAACTTTGCAAATTTGTTCCCTTTTTATGTCTTATTTTGTATTACAACTCATCATCAATTTTGTTTTAAAAACCAATAAACATGTTTATGAAGGTACCTAGTTACGAGTCCCTACATCTATCCATACGTAAATTTATGATAGTAATGCACAACTTTTTCAGCAGGGGGAGCTGCTTTGCCTATTTTTTAAACAGACCGCGACCTACAAGCATTTTTTTGTTGTTTTCGTTGAGGGGGAGGGGGTTGACAGCGAAATTCAAGAGTTAAAGTTAAACCAGTTCTTCAAATTTGGTTCCATTTAGGAAATGTAGTGTAAACTAACCAAAACTATATAAAAAATGTTGTCAGCCAGGGTTTTCAAGAATTACCCCAAACATTTAGATTTTTCTTTATAGCCAAATGAACCATATGAAATTGTCATGAGGGCCGCAAGAATGGGCCCGCAGGTTGTGCAGCATTGGTTTGTGCAGCAATTTTACAAGCGGTAGGCACAGTACGCACAATATAGTGATAATAAGATAATCTTTAAAACCATCTTTGAAAATAAATTTGTGTGATAAAAGTGTATTTTTCTAATTTATTTTACCTACTTGTATTTTGAAATTATACATTTTTTGCGAATATATTGATAGTAGAGGTAGGTAGGTAGGTACATATGTAGTCGGTCCACTCATGCACGTTATAACCAAGTTTGACTGTAGTTGTTTTTTCCAGGAATGTAATCTACGAGTACCACATATTCTCTTTTTTTCCTTTGCAATACTAAGGCTGATGAGGCCCCCCCCCTTATCATAGAAAGAGTAAAGGTAAGACAAAATATAAGTAAAATATACATATTACCCGAATCGTTTTGAGCATCAGAAACACTTCTTGAGTTCGGCTGACAATGTCTTGAACAGTTTCTTGCCCATTTCTGAAATCAAAAATCAGAATTATTATTTGGAACTGAAGAAAGAAAAGTTGTTTAAAATGTAGGTGACTACCTAATAAAATTATACTTTACTCTAACTGGCTTGTGGAAAAAACTTATATAAGAGTAATCCAAGCCCCGTTAGACCGACTCCATATTAAAAATGAATTAAGAAATTCATTGTATGTCAGATTTTGATTATTATTTTGGTTTATTCTTATGGTAATAGGTAAATTAAAAAAAAACTGAAATACAAAAATATTATAAACGGTGTTCATTTTGACTTCAACAATCTTCAAACAAATAAAATAAAATAAAAAAGTGTTTAGAAAATTTACTATAAAACTGTATTCCAGAGGTTAAAATCAGTATTTTTTATTCTTATACTATCCTTAGGGAGAAATAATAAAAGGATTGAAAATATAAAGATGACAAAAAATAATTACGGGTAAAGTTTAAGATACTTTTCCCTCATTGAAGCAGATTCTGCATACTCTGGCAAGCATGTGATGCAAACAAGATTGTTACACTTAATACAAATGGATGGGCACGCTCGCCAGAAGGACATACGAAGCATATTTATCTTTTATTGCGATCCAGGACTTCTTCAGGATGAGGTTGATGTACAAGTGGCGCTTTAAGGACATCAAAGATTTTCATCCGGAGTTAAATATGAAATTCTCCATTGTAAATTCTTTCTTTCAGGTACACACTAAAGCTTAGCCACTCTTCAAGGAAGTTCATTCTAGACATTATTGCTGCATGTTCAGAACTTTGAGCGATTCATTCCGCTAAGACCAGCAAAAAAAGTTACGTAACCGGCATAATAGCTCCACTGGACCCCCTCAGAGGTTTCATTCGCTTGCCTGATGATTGGAACGTTCGAACCTTGACTTAAATGGCAAATAGCGCGTGAGTAGTGGAAGATACAAATCAACATGGGTCCAATAGGACGATGACGCAAGTTAAGAGTTTATAATGTTATAGGGCAAGTATGCCATAGGTTCTATTCTTAACAAGCAAAGACTGTAGTCAGAGCACAGAAATATTTTTTTCTAATGTTACTGCTGTAAAATATTCAAATATTTTTATAGTATATGTAGGTAAATTAAAATGCATTAAAAAAAATCATTAAATTCGTTAATATTACATGTTTTAATTACCTGCAAAGAGACACAGTATTATACTCCCTTGCAGGTTGCTGCTGCTTACTTAAAACTGAGGTCCCTTGAGTCACCCCGGGGAAAGACTGGGGGCAGGGCAAACCAGTGTTAGGCTGGCTGCTAAGAAAACCCTGGTTAGACTGATTGGTAGAGAGACTGGTAATAGGCTGACTGTCAGGAATACTAGTGATAGACATGCTGCTAGGGAGACTTACGTTAGACTGGGAGTTAGGAAAACCAGTATTAGAATCGTTACTAAGAAAACCAGTGTTTGACTGGTTGCTAGGAAAACCTGTGACAGATTCGCGACTAGGGAGACTTGTGTTAGACTGACTGTTAGGAAAACCAGTATTAGATTCACTACTAGGCAAGCCAGTGTTCAAACGGCTGATAGGATTACTGTTGTTAGAATCGCTTCTAGGAAAACCTACGTTAGACTGGCTATCATGTAAACCAGTAATGGAATGGCTGCTAGGAAAACCAGGGTCAGAATGGCTGCCAGGAATGACGGTGTTAGACTGGCGGTTTGGAAAACCTGTATCAGAATGGCTTCTTCTATAACTAGTATTAGACTGACTGGTTGAAAATTCAGCAATAGACCGACCGCTGGGGAAACCAGTATTAAACTTGCTGCAAGGAACACCGGTGTTAGACTGGCTGTTTGAATAAGGGTTGGGCAGGATACTTGTCAAAGCAGTATTAGACTGACTGCTTGGAAATCCAGTGTTGGACCGACCGCTAGGAAAACCAGGGTTAGGCTGATTACTGGCAAAATCAGTGGTGCTTAGAAATCTAGTTTTATATTGGCTGCTTGGTAAACCAGTGTTCACTTGAGTATCAATCGCAGGATCCCTTAATGCGGGTGCTGCGGGGCCTGGGGGCACGTAACGATTGGTGGGATTGGCACTCATGATCCTTCCCGGCATTTGGGGGCTGGTCGACAAAGAGCCCCTCATAGAAGCCCCCCTCGCAGGTCTCATCAGATTGGACACGTTTGAATGTTCAATATCCCCTCTATCCTCAGTCGTATCCATGTTGGACTTCATTGAGCTTCCCATTCTGCCTATTCCTGGATTGGCCTCTGCAGAACTCACTAGAGCCATATTCTTGACAATTATTATAAACAATTAATTGAATTATTAAAAACAGTTTCAACATTTATAATACAAATATTTCAACATACTAAAGTTTTTAGAAGCTTAACCCGCCAATGGTGACGAGAAATTAAATTACATAGTTGGTGACACCGGTCTCTGAGACTTTGATTTTCAAATGGATCTAAAAAGACAAAGTTTTTTCAGATTACTTACTAAAAATTTAAAAGCAAAAACAAACAACAAATTCTATCTGTATTGGCCTACGTTAGTACTTAGGAACTTTTAGAAAAAAATAAAATACTATCAGTATTTGGTGACACCAGTCTCACAGACCGGTTTCGCGCCAACACTCCTGAACGTGCGCCTTTGCTCGAAGGACTGTCAATCAGGGATGTGCAATCGGGCATCTACTCGAAATTACAGCCCAAATCGACGGCGGGGAAATAAATATTGCAGTTTTCCAAAAGCCTGGTCTCACAGACATATGCTTCACCAGTCGCGGGTTAAGAAAGCCCTTTGATAAAATGCAATCACAATAATTTATAATGCGAGGGGTAGAACCGTACCTGTGGAGGCTTTGTTTCTGGGTTCACCATATATCTAACTGGCTGACCTTTTAAAAGAGGTGCATTTGGACTGTGGGAATTCCTGTGTACCGTGCGGGCAGGGAGATGGATTAAGGGACCCATTACACTCTCTGCACCCATTTCAGTATTTTCATCTGAAAAACACATTTATAGAAATAAAACTACTAACTAAACATACAATCATTGCTTTATTCACGTTCGTACATCGCCTCATACACTCTTCTGTTAATATGATTCTAATGGTATGTATATATTTGCTAACCGAAACGCAAGCTAAGCCACGAATTACGGGAAAGGAACAAAGCAACTGCAAGCGGCGTTTCGCGCCATTTACAGTTGCTTCCTTTCCCATAAGTTGAAGTTCGACTCGCGTATGTATAATTAGCATAATAAGCAATATTTATTTGTTTTCTCCAAAGAGTTTCATTTATAATTTAAAATACAATACTGATTATACTGGGATCAAGAAGTAATAAGAGTTATTGATGTTGGATATAAAATGATTGGTAGGTAGGAATAAAATGATAATTATTGATTTGTTTGATTTTGTTACTGATCACAATTGGCCTTTTCTGACAAAAAAGAGCAGAAAAATTACGAAAAAAAAAACATACAGCCTGGCATTGAATAACCCCTGGGTATCGGTACATGGATGGGACCCCTGGCTATATTGGGGCTGGTTATCCTCGGCAGTGGGTTATGAGGGGGATCAGTCGGTAACTGTCCTTGTCTATTTTCTGACATGATTTCTCTTCTTCTTTATCGTGTCCTATCTTTCATCTAGATTAAATCAGCACTTTGATGCAAATTGCCACCTTGCCAACATTAATATGGAACACAAACAGGTGAAAAATAAACAGATCCACAAAAAAACAATAAAAATTGTTATAATTAACACAAAAAAACTCAATATTATGTATTTAATTTCAACTATCAACCACTTTTAAATAACTATTGAAATAAATAAGCACTAACACTTCAAAATAATTTTTTTGTGTAGGTACCTAAATGTATTGCAGTAATAATGTAAATTTTAAGCAACAATAATAAATTTATCAGTTTTTAAAAAAAAATATTGATTTACAAGTAGGTACCTATTTTATGTTTATTTACAATATCCGTGGGCTGGATAAAGAAGGTTCCTATATCATATATAACTTTTAAATGCTATCCGCCCCCAACCTAGTACTCCTTGGTGTGCTAGGGGTAAAATGCCAACTGTCCGCCGTACACCGGCTAATACTATTTTCTTAATAACTTACTGTTTTTTGCAAAATTATGTTTCTGTAAATTATTCCGAACAAATATTTTTTTTATAAATATTTATGTATCTGGCTTACATGTTTTCCACAGGATAACTGCTTATATTCAAAGAAATGTGTTATTTTAATAATAATAATAATATTTGGCTAATTTATATAGCGCCGTTTTCGTGAGAAATCACCTCAAGGGCGCTTCTCTATAATGTCATAAAAAATATATAATATAGGAATGTTTCCTGTAAATAACTACAAGTACTTTGTATAAACTTTACAAATGGCTTTGAAAATCTTGCCAGATGAATAAAAAATAATTTAGTAAACCATTATTTTACAAAATTCAATAAAACCGTGGCTAGGGCAGTGAACTACTAGGGAATCCAACACACTAAGGGTACCAATTTACCTGTACAAATACATGGTGGATTTCTTGGCACACTAAGGACCGGTAAAGAAGGACTAAGGACCGGATACAGAATTTGAACAATTCATAAATTTACAAAGTTAAAATTCATGTTCCGTTATTATTTCATCATTGGCCGGTTATTTCACGGTACTTTGGTAGTAACTGAACTTAAATATTAACTTAAATTTGATGAATTGTTCAAATTCTGTGAAACACACCCATCCTGAGGGTTAAAATGGTTAAATAATAATTGAAAAGAAACAAATACTTGTGGAATAAAAATAAAGTAGGTACCACGATCCAGAGATATGTAATTATTTTCTATAAAATATTTTTTTTTATGGCTTTTCACCCCGAAGAAATTATTTTTCAAATCAGCGATCTCAAAAGTTCCTACCCAGAATAATGTTGGATCTGATACCCATGTTCCATTGAAAAAAAATCAATTTCTATTCAACAATTCTTGCTGGGAAATGCTGATCAAGAAAGAAACTGTTGATGTAGATTATATAGTATCTACATATATATGTAATACAGGGCAAGGTATAAGGGATGGGTACCTAAAATATTAATCTATTTTACTTTGAAATTTGGCGTCACCTTAATTTAATCCCCGTTCACCGTATTGATTTGATTCTTCCTTACTAATGAATCGACGCACGTCGGAGGCCGGACAAAAAGCCTGATTGTGCTTCTTGTAACAGTATTTTGAGCGTAGGGAGTGTGGCGAACCCATCGCTCAGGGAGTGGAAACACGACCTGCAATAGCCATCCCAAGCTAAGGTGTGGGATACCGTGCCCAGGGCTGAATGACACTGGGGAACAGTGTCAAGAACGGTTCCTCCGAGACACAAGGTCGCATCTCGGAGTATACAGACCTTACCCCGGCATTCGGGGCTCTGCTGGGGTGGACCTTTTATTTCCCTAGATACTCGTGGGACCAAATATGGACTGCAAAAACAAAGACAACACTGACGAGGGACCTTTAAGGAACCTAGGGGGAGTGGAAGGAGGAGTTGAGGCCGCCTCGGTGGACTCATCCCTCTTGGGGCCTTTGAGGAACCAAGAGGAAGTGGAGAGGAGAGATGGGACCACCCTGGTGGACTCTTCCCTTGAGGGGCCCTCTGGGAACCGTAAAGAAGGACCTCCGACGGACGCAACGCGGCGGGATCCCCCAGGGGATCCAGACGTGGAAATGCAGGGACCATCAGGGGACCTGGAAAATAGCGCATGTCGGGATAAGGAAGGCCACTTTCACGGTGCGCCCTCCTAACACCGAGGAGCGTAAATAGGAGGAATGATCTAAGGATTAGGCAGTAATGGCTAAAAACTTACAGTTCATTCAAATAAACTTGCACCGCAGTCCGGCAGCAACTGCAGTGCTTAGCAGTAGAGTCACCCGGGACAGTGTGGACGTCGCGCTGATCCAAGAACCCTGGACTTATAGGGGGAAGGTCAGAGGACTAAACATGAACCAAGGTCTACTCTATTATAACGAGTCGGGGGACAGACCCAGGGCCTGTATTCTCATCAGAGGGATACCTGGCACACTGCTACCCGAACACTGCAGTAGGGACTTAGTGGCTGTGAAGCTACAGGTCACGCTGGACCAAAGAAGCAGGGAAGTAGTTGTGGCATCAGCATACATGCCCTATGACTCTGTGGAACCACCACCCTCAAGGGAAATAACGAGACTCGTCCAGGACTGCAGGGAGAAGGGTAGGGAACTGATACTCGGAGCAGATGCTAACTCGCACCACACTGTGTGGGGGAGTACGGACATCAACAAACGAGGACAGGACCTCCTGGAATACCTGATGACAGTGAACCTTGAGATTCTTAATAGAGGTAGGGAACCCACCTTCGTTATAAGTAACAGACAGGAGGTGATAGACCTGACCCTAGGAACATTAAGAGTCTCAGGATGGAGAGTATCGGACGAACCATCCCTGTCGGACCACCGACACATAGAATTTAAACTAGAGGGAGAAACAAGCAAAACGGGGACCGATACATATAGGAACCCAAAAGCAACTGACTGGACTAGATACTCGGAGGAACTAAATATAGGAATGACAAGATTCCCAGCTAAATACGGCTGCCCCGAAGAAATTGAGGACGCAGTAGAAGTACTGAGGGACTCAATGATAAGGGCATACGAAAATAGCTGCCCTCTGAAGACAAGTACCAGGGACAAAACACCGTGGTGGAGCAGAAGACTGCAGGAGCTACGGAAAATAGTAAGGCAAGCTTTCAACAAGGCCAAAAAGTCAGGAAACTGGGATGCCCACAAGCAATACCAGAAAGAGTACAAGGTGGCAATCCAGAAAGCCAAAACATGCTCCTGGGAGAAATACTGTGGGGAGGTGGAAACCATCCCACAGACTGCAAGAATCCAAAAAATTCTTGCAAAAGACCCAGGGGCAGCAAAAGGCCCATTCAAAAAATCTGATGGAGGATTTACCAACAGTTGGGAGGAGGAGTTGGAGGTACTGCTGGGGAAACATTTTCCCGGCTACAAAAAGTTAGAAGCAGATGATACCGGTCCACCACCAGCCCGAGTTACACGGGAAGGTAAGGACTGGGACACTGCGGCTAAAATAGTTACTCCCTCCAGAGTTAAATGGGCAATCAGAGGGTTTGACCCTTTTAAAAGCGCAGGAGAGGATGGAATCTTTCCGGCACTTCTACAGAGGGGCCTAGATACAATCCTACTTCCGGTGACGAAGATCCTGAGGGCATGCTGTGCCCTCGGATACATCCCCATACCATGGCGGAAGACAAGGGTAGTGTTCATACCCAAACCGGGGAGAGCTGACTACGACCAACCAGGTGCATTCCGCCCAATTAGCCTCACCTCATTTCTTTTGAAGACAATGGAGAGGCTAATGGACAGGCACATAAGGGACGGGGCACTGAAAGAGAAGCCCCTCCACGAGTTACAATTTGCTTACCAAGCAGGTAAGTCAGTCGACGCGGCACTGCACAGGTTGGTGTACAAACTGGAGCAGGCACAAGCGACTGGGGAACTGGCGGTAGGGCTATTCCTGGATATAGAGGGAGCATTTAACTGCACCACTATTAAATCCATTGATGAAGCGGCAGAAAGACATGGACTCGACAAAACCACCAGAAGGTGGCTGAGGAACATGCTCTCAGGCCGGATACTTACGGTGACAAGGGGTGAGGTAAGCATCAAAGTGCTGGTGACACGAGGGTGTCCACAGGGAGGGGTCTTATCACCCTTGCTGTGGAGCCTGGTGGTGGACAACCTCATCCGGAAACTCAACAACAGGGGCCTATATACGCAAGGGTATGCGGATGACATTGCAACCATAATAAGGTGTTGGGATGCAGACACAACCCGAGGCCTTATACAGTCAACACTGGCAACAGTGGAAGAATGGTGTGAAGAAACAGGACTGTCAGTCAACCCAGACAAGACAGAACTAGTAATCTTTACGCGTAAAAGGAAACTAGAAGGATGGAGCAATCCAACCTTCTATGGAAAGGAATTAGAACCCTCTGACACGGTTAAGTACCTCGGAGTCATCATAGATGCCAAACTGAGCTGGAAAAACCAGGTGGAAACTGTAGGCAGAAAGGCCTGTGCTCTGATGTGGGCAACTAGGCGAATCTGCGGCAGAACGTGGGGTCTCAAACCTAAAATGATGCAATGGCTTTACACAGCCGTTGTAAAACCAAGGATCATGCACGCAGCCCTGGTCTGGTGGAGGAGAACAACACTGAAAACAGTGATGGTCACACTCAATCACATACAGGGACTTGCATGCAGAAGCATCACAGGAGCCATGAGAACCACTCCAATACTAGCCATGGGAGTGCTGCTGAACCTACCCCCACTAAACATAGAAATAGAGGGGGCGGCGATGGCGGCAGCCTACAGGTTACATTGCAATGGCCAATGGAGAGGAGAGTTGCCCAGAAACAGTCACACAGAGATAGGAATAAGACTGAGGGCAATTAGTCCGACGGCTGGGATGAAGCAGGACGGCAAGCAAGCCGAATACTTCTTCGGACAGCTGTTTAAAGTGACGTACCCCACAAGGGAGGAATGGGACTCGGTCCCAGGTCCAAACTCCAAACAGGAACTAATCTGGTTCACAGATGGGTCCAAGATGGAGGAAGGAACAGGGGCCGGGGTCTGTCTACAGGGATCTAAGAGGGAACTCAGTATACCTCTAGGAATGCACTGCACTGTGTTTCAAGCTGAGATGAAAGCCATCTTAGCCTGCGCACAGGAGAATATGAGTATCGGGTACAGAAATAAGAACATAAATATATGTTCAGATAGCCAGGCGGCCTTAATGGCACTGGAAAGTAACCGATGCGACTCCAGACTGGTGATGGAATGCAGGACTATCCTTATAGAACTGGCGACCATCAATAAAGTAACCCTGCTCTGGGTACCAGGACATAAAGGTATTGAGGGCAACGAGCGGGCTGACGAACTAGCAAGGAAAGGGGCGAAAGCACCACTTGCGGGATCCGAGCCGGCCGTAGGAGTAGCAGCTTGCCACACCAAACTACATATCAAGAGGTGGGTCAAATCCCAACACTGGAAGGAATGGAAGAAGGCACCCGGAATGAGGCAATCTAAAGTACTCATAAACGGACCGGACCCTAACCGAACCAGGCAACTACTCGATATGGACAGAAACTCACTGAGGGAACTGGTAGGACTATTAACGGGACACTGCCATCTCAGGAGACACATGCAACTGTTGGGAGTGGAAAACACCAACATCTGTAGGAAATGTGAAGAGGAGGAAGAGACTCCAATTCACCTATGGTGCCAATGTCCCGCTCTGCTGGGAATAAGGCTCAGATACCTGGGAAGACACAGTGTGGAACCAGAAGACATCGCCACATATCCAATGACAGCCCTGGTGAACTTCATTAAAGGGACCGGGTTACTGGCAAGGGAATGAGGTAAAATGGGAGATAGTACAATGGGCCTATGGCCTAAGTGCTCGCGGGGAACGTAAGTAAACCGCCTCCGACTTAAAAAAAAAAAAAAAAAAAAAAAAAGTAACAGTATTTCTGTCACGATCAGAGAGCCTTCCGATTTTCACTGTCAACGCCAAATCAAATGAGAATTATTTTGTCTATGGTGGAGCCTTTCGAGTTTCCTCTATACTCGTTGACGGTGTGTGACGTAATATTGTCGCACGCGTAAAATTTTATCTAAATATTAGCATATCTATAGTTAAATAGAGGACCAATTTGTTTCATACAAAAATCCCGAAGATTTCAATCTATTGAGTGGTTTATTTATGCATTGGATGTTATCGCCATGTGCTGAAAGGGTTACTAAGTAAGAAAAAGCTTTCATAATTCAAAATGTTGATTTTTATACTATATTTATGTCATAACATAACACAAGAAATGCCCGGCTGCAGTGATCTAAACATTTGCCTGATCGAGTCTTAAATTTCCAATGATAAATAGTGTTTAGGAAATTTAAATGGGGTGGAGATCTAAGATGTCAGGCGAGTGTAAGCAGGCTATTGGGCTGAATGGAACATTTGTTTCCATTCAAATTTGTATGGAAGGTACTTCTAGTATTATTCGTTATTCTATGGTTTGTGTAAAGCCTGATTAAACCAGGTTTATTGCACCTTTATTTTTAACAATCAGTCAATTCTCATGAATTTTTAAATTTTTTTAAAAATATTAAATGGAAATTATTGTGCAATTTTTATTTTGCATGGCACACAAGCTAATAAAAATCCATACAAATATGAAATAAGCACGCAATTATATTAAAACTTATTTATTAGGATGAGAAACACATACACATAGGGGTATTGAAAATCAGTAAAATAAAAAATTAATAATAAAAGATTATTATAAGTAGTAGAAAAAAATACACAATTTTTTATGTTTACAAAATTTGTTTGTAGGAACATACATATTATTATGTATCTAAGTAATAATGCTAACACAATATTAAATAATTAGGTAAATGATAATACATGTATAATATTATGAATGATAATACATATATTATATTACAAATGATAATGTATAATAATATTATGAATGATAATACACATATAATATTATGAATGATAATACACATATAATATTATAAATGATAATACATGTATAATAATATGTATTATCATTCCTGGAAAGGCAAACATGCTTTTCGCAGTTTTTGAGCAAATTGTATTAAGTTGCCTATTTTTCCAAAAATAAGTGCATTATAATATTTTTCCACTTAATGCTCAGAGCACCAAACAAGCAACATATTTTGAATAAGATGTTGTCCATTTCCATCACTAATCTAAACTTTCTTGTCTTGTAAATTCTCTATTTATTATAAAAAATAATAATTATCAATACCACTCAAGTTATTACTTATCGATACACAAAAAAAATCTCTCAATTAAAAATATTTTTGCATTAGGTTAACATTGTTTGCAACTGTGAAAAGGCAAAATGGAAAAAAAAAACATTTTCCAGTAATAAATGACATATATGTGGAAAAATAATATGTATAGACAATGGCAAAAGAGCATAAACCTCTTAGAATATAATACAAAATGTGTATCATATATGACCAGATCTGCTGCACCCACTGGGTGGCAGAAACACGATATGTTATCGTCAAACCCGCTACATATAAACAAATCATTTTTAAACATTTGGTATTGAGAAGCCTAGGTTTAAAGATAACTCTAACACAGAATATATTTTTAAATCCCATAATTAGCACAACCATATGTGTTTTTATAATATGTATATGTGAGCATTTAACTCTAGGTGCGGCCGAAATTTTTTTTCACCGTGTATTCCTGATTCCATTTTCATCATAACTTTACTTGGTTTTTTGCAAAATTATGGGTTTGTAAGATGTACTGTCTTACCAGATAATGTGTTTATGTATCTATAAAATGGTATGTAATCTACCATACGCAGTTTCCCAAAAAATTGGTACTTATTTTCAGAGAAATGATTTTTTAAACTTATCCTTAAGGATACGCTGGCGTTGGAACAAACCATAAAAAAAGTAATTTAATTAAAAGGTTTTGTAAAACATTTTTGTGTGGGTTATTTTCTTCTGCCTTTACAGAATCGATACTAAAATGAAACCCGCTTTCAAGATTCCCGCGTTAAAAGTTTTAATGCGAGAAATTCAATTGTTTTCAGTCCCTTGAAAACTGAAATTCAAAAATGGTCCAATTAATTTTCCTATTTTTCCAGTCTCTTGCACATATGAGTTTCACAAGAAAGAACAGTTCAAATTGTATACAGTTGGACAGATTTGCAAATGAACAGTAAACAGGTTTTAAAACATAAAATAATATCACATTATATTAAGATCTCCTCATGGTCAGCATTACATTAATCTCCCAAATTATAGTTCTTAGATTATTAATAACTTCTTTCAATTGGGCATTCTTGGTCATGACTTGGTCAGTTAGTTCTTTGTTCTCTTCGCACACAACTTTGTAGGCTTCCGAAGTCTTCTTCTCATCGATAGTCTTGTGTTCATATTCTTCCTTCAGGGGGATGAGGCTCTCAATGTGCGTGTACTCCATACCCTGAGGATAAAACAAAGACATCAAGAAAAAACCCCATTCAATTACAGGAGAGGTTGTACATTTCAGAGGAGAAAATACTCACGTATAATCCTGGTGAAATACCACCATTTAGAATCGAAACATTGCTTGCAATGGCATTAGCAGTGTTTAGTGATCATAATCTATAATATTCATAAAATTTGTGTTATTTTTATATAAAAATAATGGTGGCATTTTTACGTACATTTTATGTCAACAAATAAATGAAAGATGAGCAACTTTTGATTTTTCCTGAATGTGTCCGTGCCAGCCGGCTGTCACAGACACATTCACAAATTCACTAACAAAATCCACATTTTGGCGGAAAAATGAAAAGTTGCTCATCTTTCACGCTGACCAGCTAGTAGTATTTTCTAGATCACAATGACGTTGTGGCCAGTTGGAACTGTTTCAGAAGTTGCGGTTTTAGATCATTTTAAAATCATGAATGAAATAATAAAATTACACATTTTTAATAAGACTATCAGAATCAAAAAATATACTTTAAATATTCTACTTATTTTTTTATAGTTTGTCAAAATATCCTATTGGGGATGCCATAGTCCCACTGGCTCCATACAGTGGGGAGTTGGGACTCTTGTGTGGTTTTCAAATAGAAATAAAAGCTGTCGACTAACTATTAAAGTATTACTAATAGTTTTGTGAACAGTAGACTTTGTATAAGATTGATTACTCTGATATGACAGCTTGTGCGCCAGAACGCGCTCTGCTGGAATAAAAAGGTACTATCAAAGACGATAGTACCTTTTTACAGACAGACAAAATGAAAAGTGGTCGAGTTGAAACAGGACTTCACTACGCTCAGTCAATTAAATGTTCCCTGATAAGATTCACTTCATAATATAACAAACAAAAAGGAAAAATATATTTGTTGGTTATTATTTCAATAACACATTTTTGTGAAAATGGCTAAATCAACCTTACTACAAAACACTGACAATATAATGGTTGGTTACCCTAAATATCATAAAAGGAAATAGCTAAAATTATTATGACAAAAGAATTATTACCGGAACTTGGCAGTTTTCATTACACTTTTCATAGATAAGTCGTAATCGTTTGAAAAGTAATCGAATAGTTCTCAACTGCTCTTGAACTTTGGCCTTCTTTTCATTACTAGTGTTGGCTCCCTGGGTGGTTCCATTGGGGGGCTGAAAAGGTTAATAATATGGATAAATATTAAGTTAATTAGAATAAAATAACTAGAATACCACATTATTTGAGTATAATATATAAACCAAGGGGTTTCGATTCGACCTGAACCTTCATCAGGGTTTCATAAAACATATTCCTATTGAAACATTCTAGTACAGAAGGTTCAGGTCGAATCGAAACCAGTTGGTTCATATATTATACATAAATAAAGTAGTATTCAAACTAAGTTATTTTATTCTAATTATTATTTTGTTTTTATTCTAGATAAAAGAAAATTACAATTTCATTTATTTAACTAGAAATAACTAATACATTACCAGAGATGTGCTTTATTTCAAATAAATCCATTTCAAATGGAAATGCAAAATGGGTATTTTCCATTTTGCATTTTAAATGCTTTTCTCAATGCATTTTCCATTTTAAATGCTTTTGTTCAACATTCTTCCTACTATCTCCACTCATCTTTTTTTCATAAGCCCCAAATATCAGTCGGTTCTCAACCTCGCTATGAGAGATAATTTACATTTGTCAAGTTGCTCCCTGGCAGGAGCCCTGGCAATTGAGTGATACCATTACAAAAAATACTGATTCAAATACTGAACATGGGGCCATGACGCTGTAATATTAAATGTTAGATAGCAGTTTCTATGTTTTTACGTTGGCAACATTAGTCCTGCGCAAATTTTTTGTGGTTTCACTAAATAATCTGTAGTCGTGGTGTTTTTGGATTTACCATCATGTAATATGTTTGTTCTACATTGATGACCATTATTAAATGACAAAATTGTTTAAAAATTCTATAATTATTTTAATTGTTTGACCTGAGAAATCATTTTGCATTTTCAATGCATTTTGAAAATAGGTATTTTGCATTTGAAATGCTTTTCTAAAAACCATGTTGCATTTTGCATTTTCAAATGGAGAAGTTTTGACCCATTTCCATTTTGCATTTCAAATGGTTTTGGGTACCCATTTTGCACATTACACATAAATAAATTACATAACGATATTATTCATTTGAGCATAAAAGTGAAATTTTTTTTTTTAATGTACCTAATGATATTATTCACTTTCATTGTTTTGTTTATTGAGCATAAAAGTGAACAATTTTTTTTTAAATGTACCTACACATTTTTAATTGGCAATTATATATGTTGCTCCCCTCGTAACCAATGGATTGCTGGCCATAATGAGTATGTATGGTGTTTAAATGTATTTTATCGTGTTGCCGTGTAAAGTGTGTGTGTACTTGGGAAGTTTTAATGAGTTCTAGATTTGTATGTATGAGTTTATTATTTATTTTGTGTATAAGGAGACATTTCTTCTTCTTCTTTCGTATGGTGGGGGGTCAGAGGGGGACATCTAGATCTGCGAGCCATTTTAGGGCCTCAGGCGTCGTCATGTGGACCTCATCAATCCCGCCGGGGAATGAATGGAGCGGGCATTCGTTGACCACATGTTCGGTAGTCTGCACCGCACCACATTCACACATCGCCGACTCTTTAAGGCCCCATCTGTGCATCATGTGGGCACAGCGGCTATGGGAGCACCTTAACCTATTGATGGCGGACCAGGTTTTGCGAGGCAGTGAGAACCCAGGCTGTCTCTCGGTGGGGTCCTGTATGAGATGGGCATTTCCCACGTTGGCCGTTTGCCACTCAAGTTTCCACCTATCTTCTGGGGTGAGAGGTAGTCGGAGGAGCCTCTCTCCTTCCGCCCAGAAGGGCTTTCGGGACTTCAAGCGGCATGCCGGGTGGGAGACGACATCTTCGTGTAGAGGTATTGCGCTTTTTTGCAGCGCCTTCTTGTATTCCCTCAGTGTTGCAATTTCTCGCCTGATGTTTGGCGGGGTTATGTTTGCAAGTACGGGGAGCCAAGGGAGAGGAGTAGATTTTAAAGTCCCGCTGATGGTTCGCATTGTCGCATTAAGCTGAACGTCTACCATGGAAGTGTGGGCGCTTCTAGCCCATACTGGAGCACAGTATTCAGCCGTTGAGAAAACCAGGGCAATGGATGCTGTTCTGAGCGTGTTGGCGTCGCATCCCCAGTTAGTTCCAGCTAGCTTATTAACTAAGTTAAGCCTTGTCCTGGTTTTTTTTACCCACTGTTTCCATGTGTTGCCGGTAGTTCAAGCTCCTGTCCAAAGTAACTCCGAGATAGCGGGGGTGGGGGTCATGGTAAATATTTTTTCCATCAAACTGAACACAGAGTTTGGCATCCGCTTGTGAATTGCTAAGATGAAAAGCTGTCGCAACTGTTTTCGACCCATTTGGCTTTAGTCGCCAATTGAGGAAATATTCTTCCAAAGCCTTTAGGTCAGAATTGAGGATATCTTCTGCTGCTTTAAGGGTTTTGGCTTGAGCTGTGACGGCGATGTCATCTGCGTAAGCAAATTTTCTGCCTTCAGTGTGAGGGAGGTCTCGAGTGTAGATGTTAAATAGCGATGGGGCCAGCACTGAGCCCTGGGCAAGGCCATTATTGAGGGGTATTTTTTTGCTTTTTCGCCCTCCTAGAAAAACCCTGAAGGTACGGCCAGTTAGCAGTTGCTCAATGAGTCGTACTGTGTTGCCATCCTCTATGGTGTCGTACAGTTTAACAAGGAGGCCTTTGTGCCACACCGTGTCGTAGGCCGCAGAGAGATCAATGAACGCTGCAGCAGTCTTCAGCCGTTTCTGGAAACCAGATTCAATGTGTGTTGTCAGTGCTAACACCTGATCGCAGCAGTTACGGCCTGGTCTGAAGCCAGCTTGCTCTTGTGGGACCACTTTCTCCAAAATTGGAGTAAGTCTGCGGAGCACAACTCGCTCAAGAAGTTTGTACATGGTACTTAAAATTGAAATTGCCCGGTAGCTTTTCGGATCCTCTGCTGGCTTGTTGGGTTTGAGGATCGCAATAACTTTAGACTTTCTCCAGGTATTTGGTATTTCTCCAGTTTTGAAAATTTCAGTAAATAGTTTTGCGATCCATATTTTTGTCCATGGTCCAGCATGTTTCAGAAAGTCTGGGAGAACTCCATCACATCCAGCTGCTTTCCCAGCTTTTGTTGAAGTGAGGGCGATATCTACATCGTCAGCTGTAACGGCGACCACAGTGTTGGGGTTCACCGGCCATTTTAGCCGCGCCGCCTTCAGAGATTTTTGGACCTGGTGGTTTATGTTAGACCTTGTTGTCGTTTTTGAACTACGGAGTAGTTGCTAGTTACGGAGTAGTTGAGGAGACATGTATTATATTCATATAATTTTCTTAATGTTAATAGTTTTGTTTCCATATATAATTTTTTTGTGGATGTTCTAGGTTTGAAGTGAAATAGCTTTTTGATTACTTTGTTTTGTGTTATCTGTAGTTCATTTATATATGTTTCATATGCATTTCCCCAGATCTCAATCAAGTAGTTTAAATGTGAATGTACGAGGCTATAATATAGACCTTTTTTTAAATTTTATTTGGTAACAGATATGATATCCGGTTAAATACGCTAATTGAGGGGTTGTTTTTATCTTTTATATCTTGAATAAGCTGTTTAAAAGTTAGGTGTTTATCAATGCACAGCCTAAGATATTTCTCCTGTATCAGGATTTGCAGGTTGTTATATTCAATTTTTAAGGGTACATGAGGAGGAATGATTTTACCGGTTGAGCTGAAAATCATGTATCCTGTTTTATTAACATTCATTGTTAGGATATTTGATTGGAGCCAACTGGAGCATTTTCTAGTAAGATGTTTAAATCTTTACCCCAGTAGAAAATTGCAGTATCATCTGCATATAAAAAAATATCACCGTTTAAATCTAATTGGGAGATATCATTTATATAAATTTGGAACAGAAGTGGTCCTAGTATGGATCCTTGCGGAACTCCGTAGTTTATTGGTAGGTGGTTGCTATTTTGACTATTGATGCTAACGAATTGCTTTCTGTTGCTAAGATATGATTTGAATAGATTAAGAGCAGGACCAACTACACCAATTTTCTTGAGTTTCTTGAGAAGTATGTCATGGCTTACTGTATCGAAGGCTTTTTGAAGGTCAATTAGTATAGATAAAATATAATTTCCACCATCAACACTGCTCCTAAGTTTACTGATTAAGTCATTAATTGCCGCAAGTGTGTTTGATTTTTTCCTAAAGCCATATTGTTTTTTATATAAGAACGATTTTTTTGATAGAAAGTTGTTTAATCTATCGTAGATTACACGTTCAAAGATTTTAGATAAGATTGGTAAGATAGAAATGGGTCTGTAATTTGAGGTATTCGTTTTGGACCCACCTTTGTGAATTGGTATTACTACCTTAGCAATTTTACAACTATCTGGAAAAGTTCCCTCTTTAAGACACTGATTAATTAACTTTGATAAAATAAGAACCAATTCTGTGGAGAGACTTAGAACTGTCTTACATTTGAGTGTATCATAACCAGCACTTGCATTTAGTTTAAAGGATTTTATTGTTTTACTTATATCTAATTCCGTGGTAGGGTGAAAATATAATGATTCCATACTATCATGCACTAATGTTATTTCTTTGGCTAGATTGTGTGTGATTTTGTTATGTATATTATCAGCTGAGGAGCCAATGTTACAAAATAAATTGTTAAAGTGGTAGCATATCTATACGTTGTTTGTGATTATTTCGTTGTTAATGATTAATTTATTACAAAAAGTATTCAATTGGTTCTGTATGATTAAGTATACCCACAAATAAAATGCTACATGTGAAAATTTATATATTATGTATAATCCAAATTCTGATTCCTATGTTTGATAATAAGTTGGAGAGTAAAAGGAGCGGATATTATTGATTTCTATTATTAGTAAATTAAATATGCATGTACCTGGATTTGTTTAAGCGTTTGAAACACTTCTTGTGTTCTACTAACGATATCTTGCACAGTTTCTTGTCCAAATCTGAAAATAAAAACATTTAAAATAGAGAATAATAAATAAATGAGAATTAAGACGCACATGTACAATCCATAGGGATTCTTTTCACAGGTTTTTAAGGTTGCAATAGCAGTAGAAAAAGCTCTTCCTTGACACGCAGTAAATGATTAAATCATTTTTGTAAATTTTATTTATTTATTACATTGATGGGTATAACCTTCACTATCTAGGTTACAAACCAATTCATTAGAAAGTTGTGATCATTCAAAAAGGTAGCTGCCAAAAATATGTGAATTAATATTGTTAATTCTGAATTTAAAATATGAGATTGACAAATAATATGTTTGATAAATAATTACGTCTCAATGGTCGAGTGGTTAAGGCACTGTCCCGTTAAGACATAGCGGTGTGTAGATTCAGCCGGAATGAGTTCTCGCTTTGCGGGAATCTCCCAAAGAATGGAGATCCCCCTCCTACTCCTTTTTCAAGTCAACCACTCCCAGAGAACTCGGACCCGAATGCGTCTTTACATGCACCCAGTTCTCGGCAGTTTCGCTTCCCGGCACCCGTGTCCCCCCGCATCCTCTCGTGTTCTCAGTGAGTGGTGACACATCAGCCTTTGCTTATATTATAGCAGTCTATTCTGTTTATGGTGCATGAAGGTTTTATATTTCAATAATATTAAGTTTATTGTTCAATAATATTGGAGTTTTATGCGATTTGATTCGAAAATGTTAATTTTTGTTTGTTCAAAATCATAAATCTCCGAAAGTTGAACATCGATTGCTTTGAAATTTTGACACTATGTTGCATTCGAATAATACGCATGTGTTTTTATATAAAAACATGTTTTTTTACAAAACAGTGCCATCTGTTGAACGTAAAAGCAACACGCTCTATTGTTTCTCTATCTGCACAGACTGAGCCACAGCATCGCGTGGCGGGGTACAGGTAGTTCGTTGAATAATAATATCAACTGACACAGACTTAGAAATCAATACTAGCAACAAATTATTTAAGTGATTGCAAAAAAAAACTATTTTCAGTCTTAGTTAAGATTTGATTAATGTAAATGAGTTTCTTAACTCTTGGGAATGTAAAGCATTTAGCTATGTTTTATATACTTTTATATTAAAATTAAAATTTTAAAAAATTAGGTGCGTAGGTCTGAGTCTTGGTGCGGGTCCGGACTCGCAGCAGGACTTACACCAGGGTTCGGGTGCGGGACCGAGTTCAAGGTCGGAACCGTGGGTCCCGACACTCGCCACAGCACTCATTACCCAGTTCATGCCCAAAAAAATGGAACCTACTCTTAGAACTCGAGTTATTTTAAAAAGAAGCACTCCTCGGAGGGCTACAGCAATATGCATAACCTACTCATCTATAGTAATACAAGAGATCCTGAGTTCGATTCCTAGTTGTGACTGTCATCTTTGTATTTTCCGTGTCTTGTTCTGTTTCATGTTTCGTTCAGATTTGTTTTTGGTCCATTGAAAATTCCATACAAAAAACACGATTTTTTCCCACATAAGAAGTTTTAGAGCTAAAACTGCTTCCCGCTTAAGAGGTTTTAGAAATCCGGCGGTAAAATCAACACAAACGAAATATTGTGTCGCAAAATATCTAAAATGAACCTTTTTTCAAGACATAAATTGAAAGACGTTGACTGAAACCCATACCTAGTACCTGAGACCATAAAACCCTTTGTCGGCCGCCGGGCCGTAAGCCGTAACCTGCCATAACCAATAAATAAACCAAATACCCCGTCTCCTAATCCCCTAACTAGGTAAAATAGCAATGGAACGAATAAACAATGCGGAATTATGTAACAAATATGCAAGCGTCTTTAAGGCCGAAATAACATGAAAGATTATATTAAACTCAACCTTAATGACAACGTGGGCTAGATCTACATTTGACGCCTCCTTCAATAATCTTCCCTTTGATAATGAACATAGAGATGTTTCGTAATATTATTGTATAAAATTTTTATTCCATCGAATTTGTAAAACACGAAAAACTTTTGATAATCTATCGGATCACGGTTAATACGGAATATTTCACCTTTAAATACATAACAACATGATTATATGGCGGGGGAGATGGTAAAATATGCATTATAATTACGTTTTTTTCATTCAAACATCAAAAATTGCCGTGCATCATGTTTCATCTGACATTTGTCGTAAATTAAGTTTGAAGGTTAGGAAATACATATGCATAAATTTAAAATGTAGATTGAAACGAAACTTCGCAAATGATTTTTGTAGTTTTTGGATGCGTTCACAGATTATAATTTCAGCGTCAAACAGCTCGTATGATATAACTTTCTGATTCAAGCATCACGCCATTTATTTATGTGCGAAATCGTAGCTATTCGATGTCTGCTAGTTAGGTAGGACCATAAATGAACCTACAGGTAGGACATAATATTGAGCTGCGCATATTATTTTCATAAGGAATTTCTAGAAAAGGATTAAAATATCTTTAAAAATATACGATAGTCGACTGTGCCTGGCGAAAATACATCATAACAATAGTCTCTCAAATTTCAAATGCCATTGGAGCAAGCAGCAAGCGTGCAAAAAAGTTAAAGTCCGCCAACTAATAAGCAGTTTGCCGCGTAGACTTTGTGAGATTTTTCTGTGCAGTGCCATGGCAGGGTTGCAGTACGCAAACGGTTCTGAGGCAAAGAACCCGCTATCATTAGTTTGCGGTTAGCAAAATTACTTGCGGTGTCCTTTTATCAAACCGCTTGGTAAAATTAATCACAACAAGTCTTTCTTTCTCCCTCAGTTCATATAGTAAACGAAAGCGTAAAAAAGAGACGGCGTATATCCACAGCTCTGTCTTCAACTGTCAAGTTAAGAGTGAGTAATCACTAACAAGTAAATATGTATAATCCATTGCCTTTACACCAATTTAAAATAAGATCAACAGTATGAACCTTTTGGAATGCTGCAACTTTTACTATCCGAATTCGAGTGGCTTTTTCGAGGGATGTACTTTAACAGTTTTAAAATTGTGTTTACTTTGTCCATGGGATGGTTTTGTTTTGATTTGTAATGTTTACCTTTTTCATAAAACTTCTTAAGAGAGTTTCACTGTACTATCTTCAATGACAGATAAAAAAAAAAGGTTTACTGTGATGTTAACGCTTGTTTTAATGGTCTAGAAAAGTGTGGGTTTGTTTCCCACCTTACTAGGGAAGGTGTCAGTCCTATGTTTACATTAAATCATTACATAGTCAAGCTTTTGAACTCAACAAATCGTAGAAAAAACCCATGGTCATATAACAAGTGTCAACTGTGTACAAATGTTCGGATTATTAATGATGCTAGATCCTTGGAGGATCTTCCAATAAAATACTGGTAGACAAGGACGGCACTACCCACCTACTAAGCTATGAAGATTGCAGTCCGTTTCTGCAGAGAGCCAAGGGTTTTTTCAGGTATTTTAGGACGCCAGCATAGGGTCAGCAGTTGTGTACTATTACGAATGAAGTGTCAATAAAATTTATTAAGTATTCAGAAAAGTGACCTGCACAGTGAAGCAGTATTAAACTCCTTATTCTGCTGCGGCTGATTGGCCATCTGATTGGCCTGACTGATGTTAGCGTTGGCCTGGTTGATGGCAGCGTTGGCATTCACGCCGCCTACACCGGTGTTCATGTTGCCGCCTAGGGCAGGGTTGCCCCCTTGCATGGAGGCGATGCCCATGGCGCCCCCCATGCCCTGGCCCCCCATGCCGCCTGCCATCACTGAACTGGCTCCTATGGAGGGGCCCATCCCCATCACACTCATTCCTTGGTTGGGGGAAGGTGTAGAACTTGCAATGGCCATGCTCTGTAATGTTTATAAAGAATTATTGTTAACCTCTAGTGTGCAAATTCTAGGCATCTAATTTAATTTTCAAAAGTTATAGAACTGTATTCATTTACAGGAAAATCACAAAAATGACTTATTTTTATTGTGAAGACACTTCTAGCTGGAAAAAATTTCTTCAGCATATTAAATTTTTTTAATGGCATTGGAGAGAAAAAACATTTCTTTGAGTATAATTAGCTAAAAAAAGAAACTTTGTAGGATAGATGTATAAGGGCCGTCTGTTTCAACGCTAGCTATAGTAAAAGTAAGAATAAAAGTAAATGCTAAAGTTAAATTTCACCAAAATGCGTTTTTCAATCAATTTAACTCCTGGTTTTACGTCACTTTTAACTTTTGTTTTAACTTCCCGAAATCCGAGAGTTACTCGCGAGTTATTCGCGATTCTCGAGTTACTCCGCCATTTTGACATATTTGACAGTTCTATACGTAAGGTTCTTCTGTTGAGTGTTGTTACGAAACGATTATTAATCATGATTAATATTATCGAAGATGACAGTAGTGAAGATGAATTCATCATGCAATATGTTTTACAGCGAAAGCCAAAAACATTTCGACCCCGTGTTAATAATATGGTCATTTGGGATGATTCCAAATTTTTGGCACGGTATCGCATGTCGAAAGAGCTTGCAAAATTTGTGACGGATCAAATTGAGGGAGATATTACGACTAATGGAAAGTAAATTATATTTTTTCCGTGTAATATCGTATATATTATAACAGGTTGTCATTTATTTTTAAATACCGACAGAAATATTTTTCTAGGAACAAAACAATGTAATAAAAGTATATCCTTTTTCATAAACTTTGGTATAAAACTTATTATTATATTAAACCCTGTATATAATGTTTCAATATACAAATTATAATTGAAAAGAAACTATGTAATAAATATATAACTTTTCTTACAAAGTTTGGTTGGAATTAATCAAAGGAAACTAGCCCCTCCAATACTCTCAAGAAATTATTTCTAAAACTATAAATCGATCTTCATCATGTAAGTAAAAATTAAATTCTGAAATAAAAAAATCAAACACAATAACAAACAAGAAGTCAGAAGGGGTTATAATGACGCACAACAAACTTCTGTATTTTGACAGTCACTTAACCAGAGATCATATTTATAATCTTCGGTGTGGCCGTACCAAAAAATAATGCCGTGCGTTTTTCCACGTAATTTCGAGGAATATTCTGCTTTTTAGACTGGCCACACTAGTAATTGTTACTTTTGCATAAAGGCACTTGAAACAGCGCGCGGTCCGATTTAACATCCTTGTTACTTTAACTGACAGTTAAATTTTTAACTTAGCTCACGATTTAGCATTCTGTTGAAACAGACGGCCCTAAGATTTTTATAAATTTTATGAAAAACACATTATGTGACAGTACAATCTACAACAATATTATTGCGAAAAAAAATCAAGTTATTATTAAAATAAATACAGTTTTTTAAATTTTATTTATTATTTCCAACTAACTAACCATCATATCTTTTTTCGCAGTGGTCGGCAGAGAGTAGGAAGACAGGACCGCCACACAACTGTGTCTTGGCCTACACTCCTTGCCTGTTATTCTGATTCTTGACCTTGATGTGACCCAAGTATTTGATTCAAATCTTCCTCGGATGTCCCCAACTTCTGCTGCCATTAGCTTCCGCATCACATACTCTCCTTGCACTTCTTTGTTCATTCATCTGTCCTTTATACCCAAACCATCTAAGCGTCCCTTTTTTAAATCTAAGCCATTACGTTTACATCAGCCTTGCATTGTTTCTGTATCTCCACATTTATTTACTCCTAATAATAATAATCCAACTAAAACATTTTGGATAGCTAAAACCAAGTATCAAAATATTTAAGGTACAATAAAATCTCCTAAAAACAGAGTTGGAGAACACAATATCTAACTGAGTTCGACTGTTACCTCAGTAAAAATGAGTTGGAGAACACAATAACTATAGGTACTGAGTTCTACTGTTACATCAGTAAAAATGAGTTGGAGAATACAATATGTATACCGAGTTCTACTGTTACATCAGTAAAAATTAGTTGGAGTACACAATATCTAACTGTGTTCTACTGTTACATCAGTAAAAATTGAAAAAGAATAAGTAGAACTAGAATTATACCTGCGGAGGCATCCCAGGCATGTTGCCCATCTGCTGTTGCATGTTGGGGTTGTAGGACTGTCCCATTTGCGTTCCCATACCACCCATCCCTCCCACTGCATTCATCTGTCCCATAACTCCTGAAATTACATAAAGAAAAGTTTACAAATATAATTTACTTTACCTACACTAACAACACTATTATTATTGGTAAATTTACAGAAAAGTTGGACAAGGTTATTAGGCACATTTTATTTTAAACAAAAAATTGTACCAGTTAGATAACAATGAGATACAACTATTTCAGTAACCGAAAATGAAAAACAGTGCATTAACCACTCAGAACATTAGAACGTCAAAAGACGTAAATATGATAATAGCGGTCAAGACATTAGAACGTCTTTTCACGTAAACGCGCGAGATTTTACAAAAATCGATTTATTTCCATCACTAGTATACGGATTGCCATGATTTAAAAAACAGAGTATCGATAATGAATAACGCTACGCGTCTGTATTCAAGAATATCAGTGGTGCATTATCTAAGTCGATTGGATCTATCATCTTGTTCGTTCATAATTTATTGCGTTTCTAAATAATTTATTAAAAATATTTTAGTGTGGACGGTTAATATTTTGAGGTGACTAATAGTTTTTAATTATATTTCTTCAATATATAAAGTGTTATTTCTTTATGATACTCAGAAAAAAGTACATTTTTCACAGCTTTGAAATAATGGTCAGCGATTTTTACATATTTTTGACGTTTTCAGAAAATGTATATTTAGAAACGCAAATATTTACGTATAACAATACAATACGATAGTGAATTTCATAATCTTTCCAAAACATCTTTTAGAATGAGGCTACGTTTCCCAAAACGTGAGTTATGAAGCTTTTAACAAAACTCGTAAATATAACAAAAATTTTCACGTTTTGACAGATCGCAAAGGAACACAAAGTAAATAATAGTCTTTGTCCGAGAGGTTAGTAGCTATTTTATTAAAAACAACAAAAAACTGGTAGTTGGGTCTTTTCTTCAAATCTTGTTTTGACATAATAATAGTAAAATAGTTATTTTATGCAATTTTTATTTATTTCTTAAACTTAACTAACAACCTATTTTAGATTGTTTGGTTCACATTTTGGGTTAAAAAAGCTAACCTTAAAACATTCACATCGACAACAATGGCCGCCAAGTGAACAATCGATTTTAATTTTATTGAAAAACCATACAAATTGATTATTTTCCATTTCCTGAAACTGAAATATTTACTTCTCATTTTTATCTAAATGATACAAAGTTTTTTAAAGTGCGTATTAAACGTGTCCCACCTATCTGTATGTAGTTGGGATGTTAACACACTTCCGGCAGGAAGGGTAGTTCTACCTTTTACGCCGGCCCTACTTGAATGGTGGAAAAGGCATTGTTGTCCATCAATTGCCTCCATTGGTCACCATGAAACAGGCAGCTGCCTAGTATGGTGCTCTAATGTATTTTCTCTAAATAAATGTATTAATAATGTAACATGTACTTATAAAGGTCACAACTATATCTATATGTATTTAAAAGGGTGAGGGAAGTGTTCCCCATCAAGTCTTGTCTTTTAAATAAAATAATATTTTACCAAAAGGAAACTATATGTAAGCCCGTAGAACGCATAATACATCCTTACACTTATCTTAGGAAGTTTTCTGTTTGTTTTACAATATGTACGAAAATGAAAATAAAAAAAATTGTAATGTAAAAAAAGTACATATTTTATAAAATATGTACTTTTTTTAAAAATCAATGACCCAACACTGACTAACTTCAGTATATAGAGTCGTATTATAAAAATAGGCTTGAATTTCGAGTAATAATTTTATAGTTGGGATGTGGTGAGTACAATGTTAAAAAATTTCATTAAAATATATGAATTATTTTCAAAGATACAGCTGTTTAAAACAAAATCAATTTTCTCGAATGCGACTCTTATTTTCGCCCGCATGAAGTGTGTTAACACGTACAATGTATAATGTACAAAGGAAAAATAAAATAATTAATGCTCAGGTTGACGGCCATGAAATATCGTTTCCGTTCGTGACAACTGGAACTGTTTTACTGATAAATTGGAAGCTGAAGATCTAAGCTATATTATTAGACACCGCATTCCTATACAGGTTGCCCACGTTTTAAATAAAAGGTCATTTTTGGAAATTACCCCAAAAGGAACAGGACTAGTTACACATCTCTTCGACATACGTAACATAAATAATAATAATAACATAATTATTGTAAGTAATAACATGCTTTCGATGAATAAATAATAAATAAACTTACCTGATAGTTGATTGCCCATAGACCCCGGCATAGCAGGACCCATCGACCCCGCTGCAAAATTATTCCGCATGGCCGGATTATTAGGGAATCCTCCAGGAAACTGGTGTCCTTGTCCGGACATGATTGTTATTTTATATATATATATCAAAATTTTTAAACTTGTAATGAACTGTACACGTATACAACGCTTTTAGATCATTGTTGACAGTTTTTATTAGAGGTTTCTACAAGCGCAGATCCGACAAGCAAACACTGCCGTCGGCTGTCAAAAATGTGTTGTCTTTGTCCATAGATATAACACTTCTTTGTCTGTGCTTACCGGTGATGCCATAACCAAAAACTAAAAACCATGTTTGAGAGGTAAAAAAAACATGTTTTACCATATTTTGAAGGACGCTTATTGTGATGGTAGTAAGAGATTTACAAATATTGTCAAGTTATCCGTAACCTGGGAATGTTTGTCTTTCTTTTAAGAAAAAAGTAAAATATACTTTGTAATTTTTTCCATTATCAGTGTTAAGAATAATGTATACCGTTCCTTTTATAGTAATTAAGGTAAATCAGAAGGTTTTATTTAAAAATATTTCATATAATCCTTGTCCAGCGATTCCGAATATTTACCGAAAATAATTTAAAATGCATTGTGTTATATAGTGCATTGCTGATTGTTTTAAATGTAATAATTAATTATTGTTATGTTGGTATTTTTGTCATAAATGTATCTGCCTTTATTCAGGATTTTTTACTGGCTTCCTAGTGAGCCAGGGACGGTACATTCATCAAAGTAATGTGATAAAAAAATTGAATATATAAAAATTACGAGATATATTTCTTTACTTAAATGTTTTCATAAATATTAACTATTGACAAAGATAAAAATTTGATAAAGAAACATTAAAGTTCCAAAACTACATTCCTGAATTAGTGATTTCTCTTACGCCACCTATGCTAAAAAATCGCATCTCACTCAAAATACTTATTTTGAGACCGGTATAAAATAATGGAGAAATAAATTACAAAAAAAACCGTGCATCTGGCAACACTGGGTTAACTCCAGTATTGCCAAGTCAAAAAATAGAAACTCCCTAGCAAAGACCTCAAAAATACCTAGATTAGACAATCGCGTTTTGGTAAGTTTGGGAGTTTTCGACCTGGCAACTTTCAACGCTGTCCGGGCGGGAATCAGTTTGGAGGCAAAAGTAATGATTTCTGTCTTTTTCTTTCTATTATCCTCCGGATTCTAGTCGTGTATTTGATCATAAGTAATACTATTAATATTTTACTTTCTACGCTTCAAGTAGAATATAAATTTACTTAAAACTTTTCAAAGACGTGCCGGAGCCGGACAAGGGACCTGGATTTATATTCTAAAATCTTATTCAAAATATAAGGTGGCATCATATTTGAAATACGATTGTTATGATAATAATTTATAACAATCTTATGGAAAACAAAATAATTAATATTCCATCCAAGATTAACAAAATTAATTTAATGAATGTGGATACAATTTTTAATGTAATATTATGTTATAATCTCCTTTGAAAGTAATATAATAATGTTAATTTATTTGTTGTTTATTGAGTTTCTCATCAGAGGGACCGATCTTCTAATTCTGTTAGAAAGAATCGCTTTATGGTTAGACTTTTTTTTTGTATTACGCAATTCACCCTAAAATGGTTAGACATAATAATTATAACTAGCAGTTAAAAACCCGCTCCGCGGGTTTTTGCTGCTAGGCCCTGCGGGCGGCACTTGTTTGGGCTTCGCCCAGTTTATGTGATACTAACAGTTACATTTAATAGGTAGATATTAGATCATTGGGTAGATATATAATAGAAAGACATTCTGCACCATTAAACACCCCTCACCCCAACATAAATCTCGTCAATGAGAAAAATGTTTCCTCTTCCATACCACCGAAATGATTTAATTTTTAAATCGAAATTAAATTGCAAAATATTTATATGTAATTCGAAAATAAAAAAATTACAACATATTACAATATTACATATAACTTTGGTAAAATAATATACTCTTACCAAAAGACTGTCAAAGTAATTACATTTTTTTTAAATATATTAAGAATTATTTTATTGGGATAAGTCCTAAAAATCTACATATTTGGGTGAAATAATATTACGCTCTTACCTAACGATTGTCAAAGTAAATCAGAGATGTGCAAAATGGGTACCCAAAACCATTTGAAATGCAAAATGGAAATGGGTCAAAACTTTTCCATTTGAAAATGCAAAATGGTTTTTAGAAAAGCATTTCAAATGCAAAATGCAAAATACCTATTTTCAAAATGCAAAATGGTTTCTCAGGTCAAACAATCAAAATTATTATAGAATTTTTAAACAATTTAGTCATTTAATAATGGACATCAATGTAGAACAAACATATTACATGATGGTAAATCCAAAAACACCACGACTACAGATTATGAGACCACAAAATATTTGCGCTGGACTAATGTTGCCAACGTAAAAACATAGAAACTGCTATCTAACATTTAATATTACAGCGTCATGGCCCCATGTTCAGATCTGAATCAGTATTTTTTGTAATGGTATCACTCAATTGCCAGGGCTTCTATCAGGGAGCAACTTGACAAATGTAAATTATCTCTCATAGCGAGATTGAGGACCGACAGATATTTGGGGCTTATGAAAAAAGATGAGTGGAGATAGTAGGAAGAATGTTGCAAAAAAGCATTTAAAATGGAAAATGCATTGAGAAAAGCATTTAAAATGCAAAATGGAAAATACCCATTTTGCATTTTGCATTTCCATTTGAAATGGATTTATTTGAAATAAAGCACATCTCTGAAGTAAATACACCAAAACTCTCTTAATTCGCGAAAACCTTACAGGTGGGATAAATTGAGTCATTTTAATTTCAAGGGACACAAAAAAACAAAACTTTTTAAGCAAGTTCAATTTATTATACTTTTATTTTTTACAATCTGCAACATAATATTATACACTTTCATTAGGAAAAAATCTCTTTATAAACAATATTATCCGTATACCAATCAGTCAGAATTTGTATAAATAACGATGACTGCGCTCAAACTGTCCATAAGAAAATACTGGTTCAGGAAGTAACAGTCCACCCCGTTCAAAAGTTTGTCCTTGAGATTTATTTAATTTAATTTGACTGGAAACTGTTTTCTGCACATATTGAATTATATTGTAACATCCGAAAAAGTGTTTTAAATTCTAGGAATGAAATGTACTGTACCTTTTCTGTTCCCTGTAATGATTTTGGCTTGAATTAAGTTACAGCTGAAATTTTTATAGCACCGCTTTTGTGAGATATCACCTCAGGGGCGCTTTCCGTTGAAGTACATCCTCATTGATTGCATAAACATGACTATTTTTAGGGCACAATATGGTACGTTGACTCAACCCTAAGGCATCAGCAGTTGTATTTGTCTCACCGTATATATAGTGAATCTTGACAAATATTTACATTGGGAATAAGCACAGATGACTCTAATGTTCCTTCTACAAAAGGAAGTTTGCCATGTTCCAAGTCCAAAAGCCATTTAGAAAATATATTTTCACTTTCTAAAGCTCTGACATTTGTTTTTAATTGAAAAGTTTTGAAATGGTACCAAAGTGTGCTGCTTTTATGCAAGCGGCAATTAATTGTCCTCGTGAAGCACGTCGACACACTGGAAGGATCTGACGAAAGTCTCCGCCCAAAACAATAACTTTGTTACCAAAGACAGAATCACTTCCCATGATATCACGTATAGTACGCTCAATTACTTCTAAAGCTACACCTGTCATCGGTGCTTCATCCCATATTGTAATATCTGCTTCCGTTATAATTTTCCAATTCTTTGATGTGACCTTACATGTTGTATTGTCCTGTAAATTGAGGGGTAAATTAAAAGCAGTATGACACGTTACCCCACCTGGAAGCAAGAGTGCTGCAATGCCTGTCCAAGCGACTGATAAAACTCTTTTACCTTTTCGTCTTAGAGTGTGAATTAAAGTTTAGTAAAGGTATGTTTTCCCTGTTTCGCCTGGGCCATCAATGAAGAAAAATTTATTGTCATCATTTTCATGTGAAAAAAACTTATTCAAAATAGAATTATATGCTTGAAGTTGTACGTCATTGAGTTTGGCAGCCATCAATTCACCTAAAGTGTTTTCAGAAATTACATTAAAATCAGATACTTGTCCAAAACTGCAACTTTCATCAGGTTCAGGTAAGCCCTGCATTCTGCAAGATGAATTCTCCTTCATGAGAATATCCTGTATGTTTAAAAGACAAAGATTAATAGCTGTTTCTTCAGCAACACCATGATGAAAAAAATCTTCAGCCGAAGATCGAAGGGATACATTGTATTAAAATTAAAACAAATAGATGTCTAAGAATTTTAGGCGTCAAATACAATGAAGCCTCCGTCATACTGCGACCATCCTCGTATGTCATCAATGAGCTTCAGTTCACGCGCCGCATCATGAAAAGTAGCTACATAGTAAATTGCCATCAACAGTTCGCAAAGATTCAAAGGATGTAGCTCCAGCCACCTTTATAAGAATCAGCCGTAAATGATACAGTTCTATATTTCTAGGAGAAATTGAAGGTATTCATCCAATGATGTTTCCGCCTCCCCGCTGTCGCCTCGTCCACTTTTTACCAGCTGTAAAGACATAGTTATTTGGTACATCTTGATAGAGAATAGAGCGTCCCTCAATATCTTGAAGATTAAATTGGAACCACGCTGTTAAAGAGGTGTTCCTTGTAGATGCTTCCCTGAGAGCCTGTTCCTCCCGCCCAGAGGGGAGGGAGGAACAGGTTTATTTTGTAGAGACAAAATAAACAGATTGGCTGTCGGGTAAATGTAAAGCCAGAAGTAAAATTGAGTGAGATTGATCATGTATAGATAAATAAATACTATCCAAAGAGGAACAAATTTTAACATTAATATCAGCATCATATTTTTTGCTAAGGAATGCATTATATGGAACAACAAATCGATTGTCGATACGTATATCCCGAATAACGTGATTTTCAGAAAAATTATCACGTCTCCTGTAATCTGGGTAGCCTGCGGAATTATTATCAGTAGCGTCTTTAAATGATTTGGGGAATTTTTTAGAGCACTTACCGTTTACCATGCAGACTGACCTTGGATTAAGTACGCCACATGGTCCATGAATGTTATTTTTTTAATAATACGGTACAAAGCCGAATTCTTCGGATAGGGTAGTTTTGCAGATACGGCATTATCAATATCAGAAGCTGTATACAACTTATCTTCGCTGCAAAGTGTAAACACACCATGTAGATGAGGTAGTCCTCTTTTTTGCTGTTCAATTGTATACACCCAACAAATTACCTTTCCAAAAACATGTTTCTCAGTCATATCATGAATAAATTCCTTGACTTTTAGATGGAAAACCTTGGCTACTATATCAGGCTTGTCCACGGCCGATTGATAATGTTCCAATTCGGTTGGTATTTCATGTAAAAGTTATGACGACGACAGGACGACCAAATTTACGTACCATAGCCATTGAAACTTGATAAAGTTTATTCACATGGCGTGGTCCACCAGTAAATGAAGATGGAAGAATGACTGTATTACCTGCACATACTCCTCTATCAGTGGCTAAATTTCTTACATGGTTTTGCAAACCTTGATAGCATTCCACTCTGAGGTGTCGTTGGTTTTTCCTAATGTAATCTAGGCGACCAGATTCATAAATAATGATAATAGATAAATAATGTAAGCATGAATTAAATACTGTTGAAAAAGTTTATTCGCATAATGGATTGGATTAAATATGTTTCTTCGCACTGCTAATTTACTTGCATAAAACTACATAGCAGTTACAGTATGACATTGAGCAGTACAGAAATCAGCATGATGCTTAAAGCCGGGGGTCCAACCACATTCACCTGATGGAAATAGTAGTGGGAAAACCATAGGATCTAAATGCTTTGATAAAGTTGCCATCCTTTGAAGTCCTTAACATTTTTAGGTTAAACAGCGATATCTATACCCGATGGCAAATTCCCGTCTGTCTGCTACGTATACCATGGCGATATCGTGAGAACTGGTTGGAGCATTTTACTTCTGATGAACGTGTAAATAATAGACGTATATCTCTCACCTGCCCACCCTCAGCCGCAATGCGTATTTCTTCTTCCTCGACAGATTCTTTTAGTTTCTTATACTGATGAGGGCTTATTTGGCGTATTTCACTAACAATTATTTGCATTATATTTTTATAGCAATCGGCATTAGATGGATGACTCATACGCACTCTAACAGCCTCATCAGGATCGTATAGATAAAGCTGAGCATAGGAAGGTATTTCACCTGCAAATTGTATACTTCTGGAAGTGAGATGATAAACCTAACCAGAAATTTTTCAACAATATGGACCATTACCTGGGATATTAGCTATTTGCGCTTAAAATGAGGCAAATCTATTAGCACTCTTGTATTGACAAATAAAATTCCTAAAGTTTTTAGATTGACTACAATCTCCTGTCAATAATTCGGTGCTGGATAATAAGGTAAAATTTGTGGTATTATTTTTCCAGTATGACAGCAAGAATGTAACAGTTTACCTTTTTATATGACACTCTTTTGATATGACGCCGAAATAATTCTGTTCTAGAAGCACATAATTAGGATTATTGAGCACACTTCAAGAATACACTACTATCGCTTCGCTTGGTAAATTTCCCTCTCATTCGAACATTCCGAAATTCGACCAATTCTGGTAAAATATTGTCCACATTCCTTTTAGCCATAGTAATTAAATTGAAATAATAATCTGAAAACAAAATATTTCTTTTTAGCGATTCACAGGTAGTTTGTAAACAAATTTCTTGGTTATCACGTCAATAATTCTATAATTATCACATATGACACATATCAAACATTGACATTGACAGCCAAGCGCATGGTGGCGCATGGGGTCGGTGTTGTAATATCAAAAAATAATTAATTACGTATTTAAGTATCGAGTGGAACTGGTTATTTTAGCAGCCGGCTTTTTAATGGTGGATTTAAATATATTATATTTATAATTATATATTTGTATATATATATATATATCGAACTTTAAAAAATTACACTGACATTGTACATTGCTTGACATTAACTGGCTATAAAGGCTTTTTGCATTGATTGGAAATCGATATACGCTGGCAGCACTGAACAATGTGTCTTTCGCGTGAATAATGATAAACGTCAAATTTCAATACGTAATTGTGGATAATTTTTACTGTAATGTAATTAATCCAATGGATTGTGAACTTTCTAAAACATATTTTCTTCGATATTATCCAAAAATTATATGAGCATCGTGTCTTAATATTCAAATCGTGTCATAATTTTCAAATCGTGTTAATTTTCAAGTTAGCGGAATTTAACCGAAACAGACAATTTAAATTTGACCAATCAGAGGGCCTACACCGTCCAGACGTTGGAGTAAATACTATCAGATTTGAATAAAAAATACAACATAAAGAATTACATTTGTTTTTAACCACTTTAATTTATTACACTCAACCTGTTTCTGAAAAACCCTTTCTTCATCAGGAGAATTTTAAAACTAACATGGTACAAATACTGACAGGTAATAAAATTAAACTGGTCAAAAACAAATTTGTGTTTATATTGTAAATTATGGCGAGCCACAAAGTAAATGCTTTTCTCAAATTCTTAAAACTTCAAACTCGAAACTTCTTAAGTATTTTATTTTGACAGCATGAATAGTTTCCAATTTTTTTTCTCATTGGGAATGTATTGCGAGCAATGAGGTGATATAGGCCAAACCAGCATACATTATGAGAGTATAGTTTTCGTGTGGGGCTAGCATAAAGAATAAAACACAAGTTATGTGATGAGATGAGAAATTTGACGATAAATCGACCCTCCCAACGAACAATGTTGGGAATACTTTAAAAATGTTTACTATACTCTTATTTGAATGCTTTTAAAATTACATTATTATGGAGGCAACTGAAATTATACACCAATAACAGTGGTCTGTAAGCCCGTAAGCTGAATTTAAAATTACATTATTATGCAGGCAACTGAAGTTATACACTGATAACGGTGGTCTGTAAGCTGAATTTTTTTCTTACTTCTGGTCAAATTGATTATACTTTTACAGATATCTAAATACTTTCCTAAATTGACAATTAATTTCATTGGCGTATGTGGCTCCTAGGAGTCGAAAGTTCTTTTGCAAATTCAACTTGAATATGAAGTCCATTCCTGTCCCCTTTCCCCCCATATGTGGATTCTTCGGTTTATGATTTATCTGCGCTTGTGAGGACGAATTTCCTTTTTTTCCCATTTTCCTTGACTGACAGGGCACAGGGCGTTCAAGTCATCTCCTACACATATCTCAATATTATTTTTTATTCTTTTACTTACAATGAGTCTTCGTTTATGCTGACTAATGTTTGTTTTTTGTTGCAGATGTAGCAAATTCTCTTTTTTGTAGACTGGGTAAGCACAAGACCTGCATGCATAGTCTTTACTATATGCCTGCATGGCTTTTCTCCTGGTACTCCTTTCTCTGTGTACCTTCTCTTCAATAATACTGATATTATTATTTGTGAGATTTAGGGAAGAATCAAAATTGAAACAAAAACATATTTAAAATTAGACCAAACATCGTCCAGCGTTGGCCCAGTTGCCTGGAGTTGATGATATAAGTATTAGGTACCGGGGAAAATAAATAAAAACACTAGTTTTATTATAGATCACATATATTCTGAGATGTGTATTAAGTACATGTACATTAGACCAATCTACATACCATAACTTTATCAAAGATAAATGCCAAATACGTTTCCATATTATTTCATTGGTAATTCAATAATACACTATTTGTGATCTTATAAAATAATCGTAATTGAGTACTAGTAAATAACTGAATAGAATAATAATTTTGAAATAACAAGATATCCTACTTAGACTAAATACATTCTAGAGGCCATGTTATAATAATTTATAAATAGGTATTGCTATAAATAAGTGAATTAACATACAATTTTATAATTAAACAATTAAGTAATATATTAAAATTATTTCCGTACATAAGCATAAGAAATTACAATAAGTTAGTTATGTATTTCATTGGTACAGCTGTCCTTTTACTTTGAAATACAATCTGGTCAGTAAGGGCATGACACAAGACTCTTATTCCTACTGAACTAACTTGCGGGAAGTGCAATACAGATGGTACGCATTCACTATAACGCAAATTATTCATACCTAATATACATTTTTTATAAATACACATTATGTATTATACTTTTAGGTGTTTTTTACGGACATCGATTTATAAATTTAAAATTTATATTGCAAAAGGATATTAAAATAAGTTTTGATATAATAATATTGAAATTTAAATTAATTAATAATGTTTGGATTTTAAACAAAGGAAGAATTTTTTTTTTAAATCAAAAATTGCGGCGATCAAAAAGCATTTAGGTAATTGTTAACAAAATGTGCGAGTTTCTCGAACTGAGAAAAATAAGCCTGACAAATAATATATTGAAGGCACATTTTGGACGGATTTTTTGATATACCGCATAAATGGACGCAATGGTCGAAGTGAGGAAGATAAGGCTTCAGGATAAATGATTAAGTTATCTATCTTTTCAGTTTCTAAGCTAATCTTTAGGTTTCTAAGGGTTTTTGATTTCCTAGTTTTACATATTCATCTAATCTACTTATAACCAAGATTTATAATATTTTCCTAAGCCTATCATCTGCACACACATATTTACTTAGGTTATTACAGGTGCAAGTACATATTAACTATATCATTATTATTATTATATCAACATACTGCAAAAATTACATCATTTCATTGTAAAAGATTATAAAATACACAATAATAGCAACTTAGAGTTTTGCTTTGTGCATTTGTATAAATGAAGATTGCAATAATTAGGATTGATTTGGAACCAACAACAAACACTTTATTAATTTATGAATGGTTTGGTATTTTTAAAAGAACACGGATATATTATAATAATGACATTACAGATAGGTAAGTACATTTCAACATAAAAGCTGGTAAATTGTGTGTGGACGATGAATATTCAATAATAACTTTTATTATCAACTAAATGAGAGTTTAAGAAGTTATTCTTATTCTAAAAGGACTAGTTAATCATATTAATATAATGTAGGAGAAATAAGTAACTTATATAAAGAGAGAGATATATTATCTGGGTTTATTAGTATTATTCTTTCAGTGAATTTACCGCTTTATTGAAGTTTGTGCTAAAAATATGTATTATTGTTTATGGCTTCTACTTATAATTTTTAATAGAAACATCAAGACACGGCACTTGAAAACCAATAGTAAAGTATTATCAACGGAACAATACATTGATTACACATAAGTAAATATTTATAGATTTAACTGAAATGTGTATCATTTGGTGGATACCATTTGTTATAATATTTATTTACATCCTAAAATCTTTGAAATTAGAACATCTTGGTTGAACGGCAACATTTTTCTATCCTTATTGGATTGAAGAAAGACCATAGAGAATGACATTGAAAATGAATAGTTATTGATATAGTTTGGAAGATATTTGATAGTATAGAATTAAAAATGTAATATGGCAAGATTGATCTTTGGGTTATTAATTTGGTTGGAATTTTGAATTTAGCCTAAATAGGTTTTTTTTATTAAACATAGGTACTACCTACTTAAAATTATTTAGTCATGCAACAATATCAATGACAAATTAGCTGCTGAGTCAAATGAGAGGCACATTGAATTGGGGACTTTAATGAAACATTAACAAAACGAAAGCATTAAATCAGGTAATTTTACCAGAACATGGAATCGCTTCATCACTAACTATATCACCTTAAAGGTGATCTATGAAACATTTATTTCATTAGGACTAAATACTAGGTTTTAAGTATCTAACTGATTGATATCCGACGCTTTGGAGATATTATGGCAATGCAATGTTGAACGTGTTGTAAATACTCTTTGACTCTTGTACTTCTATATTTAATTAAATTAATAGCCTAGTTAAGTCACATTCCTTTCCCATTTAAACGATACATCATATATATTAACTTCCCGGCAGTCGCCTCAATGAGAAGGTATAACTTTAAAGGTAATTAGTTATTAAATAATATTGTAAACCATCATCATCCTTGCGATACGCCAATAAAAATGTCTTTGGCACTCGCACCCAATTAATGAGAAGTGCCTAGAATCAGCAATATGGAAATACCAAGACTTACAAACATATTAGAATTACTTTACAATTTTGAAACTGATATTGGTGGGATTATAAATCTGTTTATTAGGGATGCTGAGAAGGAATATATTTCGTAATGCATTCTTCAACGACAAGTGCGAAACACCTGAGTGTTTATTAAGTACATTCCTGCGCCGTGGGAGTGTCCAGTATCCAGCAGAATAAGTTCATCTGGCCCTGTGGGGAGCAGGTAGCTACTGCATGCGGGCCTCCTGGAGGGAAGGCTGCTGGGGCGGGTAGGGGGACAGGCCGGGGAGCACTCCCCCCGCGGGCAGGGCAGCCTGGGGGAGGGTAGCGTAAGCGGCATACGGGGGCATGTAGCTGGCTGCTGCTCCGGCAGCTGCTGGAAACAAGGAAAACAAAGTGTTAACTTCTTGGGGTATAGAGAAAGTAATAAGGTTTGTCACTGATAATGCCTATCATTGTAAAATACAGCTCCGTTGAAATCTCTATTTCTGTTATATATTATGCATTGTTCATTAGAAAGGGGGATGCCTCTTTTGCTATTTCTCTCAACTTCCTCACGTTGAAGATTATTAGTTGTTGCATTCAGCCACTAAGCTTAGGCTTCCCAAAACTCGTTCTTCCCGCAGAATCACTGAATAAAGCTTCTTTGGTGGTTCACCTACTTCCCAGTTTATAAACCTTGTTTTCTACAACTCTTCTATGGATTGCTATAACAGTGGCACCTAAGCATCATTATAGCTAACATTAAAAAAATGGAATGTTTACTTACAATAACTTCCAGCCGTGCTTGTATATGGATAGGCATCGAAGCCGTTGGCGTAGGCAGCCTGGCTGGGATAGGCGGCAGCGGTAGCAGCTGCAGCCGCTGCACTCTGGTACTCATAGAACTGGGAGGCAGCAGCAGCTAGGGCGGCGTGGGACAACTGCGCCGAGGGCAGCTGGACTAGCCCGCTCGGAGTCAAGTACTGCGGCTGGTACATGTAGCCCGGAGGACATCCCACCCTAAATTATAACACATTGTTAGTTCCCATCTCTACGTAAACTGTATTACCAATACTCACAATAAGAACTCAATTCAAAATTATCAAAAGTATTTGGTCAAAAGGTGGTCATTTAGCCACTATTATTAGTATCGGTTGTACAAGTGTATGAAGCGTCCTTGAGATGATTTTTCACAACAACTGCACTAAACAAGTTAACCAATTATTATTACTATTATTTAATTGTTTAACGCTCGTACCATGATGAAAGATACCCCACCGTCAGGCATTTGGTGACACTAGTTAATATTATTGACGTGTGAAACCTCATTAAGTAGAAAGTAAAGCCCACACAGTGAGATAAAAATAAATTAAATTGCCTTGTTTGAAAAAAATTGTGAGAATGGTTTTCTTTTATTAGGAATATTCTCCGGTGAAGTTTCGCAAAATGAGCATGTATTTGAAACAATAAATTTTTTTGAATAGGCGCCAAAACGACCACTTTGTTGTTGAATTGTGTTCTCTAGTGTAAGTAGTATATCGACTGTGGTTTTGTAAAACCCATCAAGTCACAAAATGAAAGCTTTATAGGAGACGACAACATAATTGAATATTTACAAATTCGTAAAACTAATTAAAAATCTTGAAATTTACATGAAAGTGGTTATTTGTTATCAAAATTTTAATGTAAAATATTGCAAATATCTTTATAATTAAGAGAGATTTGAGGATTGAATAATTTTATCTACAGTTTTCTCAATATAACCAAAAAACAATTCACATAATTTTTATATTAAAAATGCCTTAATTATGAATAATTATTTTAACACGTTGTACTTTGAAGACTATTCTATTTTAAACCATTGAAAAGTAACATTTACAAAAAATCTGGCTTGGAGGGTTTTACGAAAACACAGTCGATATTAATTCAACCTTTTTCATATATTTAATCAATACACAAAGACTACACTTGCAGCAAAACGATGTTATTTTAAGAAGACATATTTATTGCTGCCTTTTGAATGTTTTAAACAGTTGAAATATCTAGTATTATGGGTAGGTAATCATCAGGGGTGCCTAAACTTTTTTTCTAATTTTCTCGTTTTCCACAATAAGAAGTTTTTGATTTGATTTAAAAAAAATCTTTTTGTAAGAGTTTTTGTTATAACAACTTTTTGTTCTGGAAAATCGACAAAATCGCAAGAAAAGTCACTGAACGCCGTTAGGCTTCCATTCTAAAAGTAGATTGGTCAGATATTTCCCAATATTTTATATAAATTTCATTTTGGGAAAGTATTATTTAATGATTTTATTATAAAAACATAACTTAGGTAGGTTGATGTTGATATAAAGGCCTAAGCACACAAGATTCCAATGAAAGTCAAGCATAATAGAATAATTTTACTAGCCCAATATTGAAGGCATGGTATAGTTTAAACCTAAAAAAAATAGGCTTGAAAGTTAAGATCCTATGTAAATAAAACTGCTAAAGAAATGATTAGATAGAAATGAATGCATTATAAAAGGTGTGAAATAATTCATATTAAAAATTGATACAAAACTATGGGAAATATCAGTTTTTTAATCTTGTAAGGACATTCTAGATAAAATATTTAGCGAAATTTATTTAATATTACAATTGAAAACAATATAAAGTTCATCTTATTGCTATGTATCTTTTATTTTGAATGTCCTCAAGTTGAAACAAAAAACAAATCGAACAGAAACACTACATCAATCCTTATATTATTGAAATAATTCACTTCGTGTTATTTCGAAAATAAAAAAGCCACATGTAGCGGTTAACCTCGAGGGCATGCTTTAAAGTAAATGGAGACGAGTGCAGTCAGCACCTAAAGGCCTAAAGGAACGAACCTTTGCCAGCAAATTGACAGGCAAATCAACCCAGTCGCTGAATCTACCTGGTCAAATTACTCGGTAACAGTTTGACCATAAATAATGTACCCTTAAAAGAATGTATTGATGTATCAATTTTGAAAATAAAACATAATACCTACTTACAATCGTTTTTAATTGGTGAAGAATAGAAAATTATTAGTACAGTTGTAAAATTCCTAAAAACTGTCGTAGAATTCAATCATAGACTGAATAACTGCCGTTTGCAATCTATGGTATTAATTTATCAGCCAAATAATATATTATGTACATATTTCAAAACCAAACAGCCAAATCGACCCCATACGGTGGAAAGATTCCCTCTGACACAGCAATATTGACCCAAAAGAAAACTACTTTAGAGTTCATTATGTCATAAGAAGTGATATTGTATTGTATTAGAGATTACTTTGTTATCCCAAGGTGCCAAAATGTTATCAAATATTCACCTAATGTTGGTTTTTTGTTGTTTTTCACCCTACAGGATCTATTTGTCGATTCGATTCGAGTGACTTTTGTTGTTTAATAATAATATTTTATTTATAATTTTACAATAAATAAATAATATTTTATTATCTTCATTAGTTAGCCTAAATTAAGTATCTACTCCAAATATTGTGTGCCAAAAGATTACGACGCTCTAAGCCAGAGTATATTATAAAATGAAGGATGTAATTATATATTATCATATACCTAAGCAAAAATCTGGCTGCTAATGATCTGGTAAAATTCGGAATTTATTTATTATTTGGCAGGCGGCAATACACGTGACGTCACGGCGGGAAAAAAGTCAAATGTCGGCTGTTATTGGGTGCCAAAAATATTGTCATGCGTTCCTCTGCCAACAAGGCGACCGTAAACAGAAGAGATCCAGAAGATTCTTACTAATATAATACTAAATACAAGAGCGGTATCTTTATTTAAGACGCTGAAATAAATTGAAAGAATTTTCACGCCATGGTGACAGAAGACTCGACCAATCATAATATTAAACTTTACTGGTAGGTATCTAAAATAGAAAGTTAACAGTTTAAAAATAACTGCCAAATCAAGGCTGGATTAATTTCTCGAAGTTATGAGATTATTATTTTGTTATTGATGTGTTATTGCCATGTTAATCAAAGAGCTGCCATCCTTTAAGTAGGTGCGTGATAGGAAAGTCAGGGGATAAAATCACTTAGAATGTTTTATAGTGCCACTCGAGGCGAGACGATTGCCTCTTTCCAGGAGATTTAACACATCTGGGAATACATTTTGGATGCACGGGGGCCATTCCAGAATAGTTAATTATCTTGGAGACACGACGGCACGCAGCACGCAGCACGCAGCACGCGCTGGGTGTAAAGCCACTCAGGGGTTGACAAACCTCGGCTTAGCGGGACGAAAATAGAGTCCAGACTCTTGTGTTCGTTCCCTTGTTTTATTTTGGAAATACCGACGCCTACGCCTGGCCTCACGTGACGTCACAGCCTGGCTAGGAGACTTGACTGCAAAGCGCAACAAACTGGAATGAAAGTCCAGGGCCCGAGGTAGGGGGTATTTTTATCTATCGCAAGATCATCCGGCGTTACGACAATTTTTCAAGATCTACAGAACAGTCAGAGTTGTTTTTAAATAAACTTTAAAATTTTACGGCTGTCAGAAACGTCTAGCTAAAATATATCGTAGACATGATATTATCTGCGGAGTAGAATTTTGTAAGGTTTTTGTCAACCATGTCGACATAGTTAGGATTATTGCATAATCTACCTACAACAGAGTCATCAGAAGTTATGCTGTTGGATTTTTGGGATATTGAACCTCGTTTCGGTAGCTCCCATTTGAGACAATGTTTCATACAGCCTTGCAGAGACCATCATCAGATCAAATGTAGAAACTGCAAGGCAATGCGAAAAGTTAGCTAAAGAGGGAGGTGAAAGTGTAACACGATTCAATATCTATAAGTCTTTATCAACGTCACGACACTCTTGGCCGTGATAATCTTAAATCATTCCACCAGAATTCGAAATTTCTTGTTCTTCAAAACTATTTTCTCAATGCTAATAGGTACCTAATAACGTTACATATCGTTATTAGGCTCTAGGCTCTACGTACTCTACCTAATTGTAAAAAGGCATAAGTAAATAAATGTGCAATAAAATTTAAATTACTCGCATCGCATTGTTTGCAGTCACTCGTATTTGCAAGAGGTTTGGTTTGCAAGCGATGAATCAATAAAATATTATGTTTGTTTAGATTTTGTTGTTCCTTAATAAAATTGGCAACCTAGCTCCTCGCTGTGAATATGTTTATGTTATTGCTCATCCAAAATAAATAAGACTTAGGAAATAAAATACTTTATCGCAAATTGTTTGTTTCGTAGTTCAAAAAAGCAAACTAAGCAATTTAGTAAGAACTGTAAAATGTTTCTACGTTAGTGAATAGTGTATTTGAGCGTATTATATTACTGTGCTTATGTTGACTTTTAAATAAGGATTTCTTTGGTCCCGGTTTAAGCGTTTTGTACTTGAGGCTTATCTACCTACATACAAAGAAAAGAAAAGGCACTCTTATCCAACCAGTAAAAAAGTAAAACAGTTTTTTAAAGCTGTTGGATTTGACGTGTTATTAGCTTTGGTTGAATCTACCAAGTGTCTCTTCTATTTGCGCGATTTGCCGGCGCCGAGACGCCGCATTAGGCTGTGCGGCGCGCAAGCGGAAAGACGTCGGCCAATCAGAAACCGGCGTCAGCTGGATCATCCAATGGGAGGTGGCTAACGGATTAATCCAGCCACAGTTGGCCAACATATAAAGAAGGCTTCGCGGCTGCGATTTGCCGTGGGGAATCCCCCTCACACAAGGGTATATATTAGTACATAACTGGTAGCTACTACCTACTACCCTCTAGCCACTGCTGACTGCTATTACAACTGCCTACCGCCTACAAGCCGCGATGGACCGGATGTGGGGGTGAAACAACTGGGCGGTGTTTGGCTGAAAGGGTTGCTTAGATTTATATCGGTTCCGCTAATTGAAGTAAGGGTGTGATACATTATCTACAAATTGAATAAATAATAATAAAATAGAAGAATAAAGAGGTTCCTGTTTTGTATATTGTAATGATTTTCACTGAAATACATTTTTTAATGACATTTTACTATTCTACACTTTTTTACGATAGAAGTTCCTTCCATACAAATTTGAGTGGAAACCAATGTTCCATATAGTCCAGCGCTCCGTTTTCCTTCTGTTCGCCTGACATCGCTGATTTCCATCTTATTTCGATTTCAGAAACACAGTTTTGTGTTGAAAATTAAAGCCTGGATTAGAAAAAAAAATGGTTCAGGTTCACGGAACACGCCCACAAGTCACTTCCTGTGTTATTCTTTATTCTATGCGATAGCATTATATCAAAATGTCTCACGTAAATAAATATTACGTAGATTCTAACCCCGATCAAAGTGGTCCAGAAGCTCATTCTCAAAGTAATCCTCAAGAAACCCTTCACGTATCCAACAGAAACGCTATTTGCGGATTTCGGGGCACCCCGAGAAGAGGATATCTTCAAGAAAAATGCAATTATCCAAATTTATAAAGATAATATAATCAAAAAATTTGAAACCCACCTATCAAAAAGATATCAATACAATATCAAAATTCCGAAATGTAATACCAAACAAATGAAAAATAACTATACCTATTTAGGAATAAAGTATTTCAACAACCTTCCGATTGAAATAAATAAATTAAAGGATATTAACACACTTAAACTTAAACTATATATATACTTACCTATAGCATAACCTATAGTATAACATGGTATTCTATTTTTCTTATAATTAGTGTATGTAACTCGCTCACCAAGCACAAGAACCAGTTTCTTCATTGGTGAGATTGCGAACATAAATATATTTTGTAATAATATGTACTTATATAACATCCCGTACTCACTTATATATATTAAATTTAAAAAAAAATCATAAAAACTATTTCAAATCGGAAAAAGCTAGTTTAAAAAGTAATATTTTGTGCTCTAGAAAAGTACATATAAATTTAGAAAGAAAGTAAGGTAGCATTGTATTTACCCAAACTTATCAATTTATTGCGAGTCTCAATTTAAACATACACCACCGCAAAGTAATGTTATTTTCTGTAAGTTATTTAGATTATTGCTTTACGGGAATGCAGAAAGCAGTACGCAGTCATTACGAAAATGGAAGGCCAAGGAACAAATGTCCGATAGCGGCCGATGACCAATTATATCAAATAACAGGTCGCTGATGAGGATTGGGCGTCAGCTGGACAGGTGGCCTGGGCTTGAGAGGCCTCCCACTGTCATTTAGAAAATAACACACTCATTACAGCACCACTCACAATACTCACGGAACCTCCGCAATTGACGACCGTAATGTAGGTAATATCTAGTAATGATAATTGCACAGTAGAGCAAATATTGGATGGATCGGATTGGAAAATCGGTGTCAAGGACCCTATCAGAAGAATGAGCAATGATAACATGTCAGACACATTCCTTCATTTAAAAAAATTATTTTCAACATTTTTGAATAGTGTATTTGACTTATTTTATACATTGTACCTACTCGTATTCCAACATTTCCAAGTAATATCATTTTATTACCACTGACGCAATTGTTACTACGCCACCTCCATGTCACAACTCGCTGGTGCTTAATTTGTGAGAATTAGCTAGGTGAAGTTTCATTGTTTAACATTGTAAATAATGCAGACAAATGTAACCTACCTACGGGATTACGATTAACCCGAATATGTTTGAAATTTTAATGCTGATATTATTGCTTGTGCAATGATGGAGGACTTGGCTAATTGAGGATTGAACCCGTGAGACCTGGATGCGATCTTTGGATCATTCCGCAACAATTCCTTAACAAGGTATTAATTTATACATTTCCCAAGTATAGAGAATTGTTACACGAATTTCGTCATTCTTAAGCGGAATTCGCGATTTTCGGGCAAATATCCAGAGTTTTCGTATTTTTCAAGCGATTTATGGTATTTTAAAATAAAAAAGTAATACAATATTCTAAACATTTGTTTGCCTATGGTTTTGACAAGTTTGAATAGCCATGAAAATTAACGCAACTTTACGTTAAAAACGTCGTGTACACATTACATGTAGACTATAGGTAGGTACTACTGTCATTCATTTTTCAACTTTGTAAAAAAAAAATTAAAAATATAAAAAAAAATAAAAAAAAATCGTTCCGCCATTTTTTTGTTGCAAAATACCAAAAAATTAACAGAACGTCACATTTGTTGCAAAAATAGCACCGCTTTTCCGAAAAACTTCACTACAAAATAACGCGAATTTGTCAGGTTTTTGCCTATGGTATAGTCATTTTCTGTATTTGTATTTTTAACAAAGTAATGTTTTAAATCTCATGATGGAAGATATAAATATCAAAACCCAAGTTGTTTAATCACAAGTACATTCAGAGAAGGATGAAGCTCGCACGAATGGTGCACTAGTTTGTTTAATTAGTCCGGACATCGATTTATTTTACTATCGCTAATGTATGTTCAGACCAATTTGCTGGGAAATGGGTGCCGTAAATAAGGCACAAACATTCATAATTGAAACTTTTACATGGACACGAATGTGCTTTCAACATGCACTAACCTTTGCAAAAAGGCAATATATTTAGGAGAATCTACACACCAAACTAAAACAACACAAAAACGGAAAACTGAAAACAATAAAAGTATAAGTAACTGGATATGATAAAAAAATACCATAATATTTAAGTAAATACCACAAAGTTCATTTTGCTATTTATTTAAGACATGTTAGGGTACGTATACATATTTGCGCACCGAAATGCGAACCGTACCACGAATTACGGGAAAGGAACGAATCAACTGCAAGCGGCGTTTCGCGCCATTTGCGGTTGCTTCGTTTCTTTCCCATATGTTGAGGTTCAGTTCGGCAGTTCGGCTCGCGGATGTGTAGCATTAGGTGGTTTGGTTTGCTTTATTATATTTGATGATAAATAATCTATCTACGTTTTAGGCATATAATAATGAAGCAACAATCTAATTCCATTTAGCAAACTAAAACTCTCAAATTGTTTTTTGATACTTTTTGCTGTACATAATTTCTTTGAAAAGACTATTTTCAGATGAAAATCGTAAATTCCATTGTAAGAACTGTGGAGTTTCGAAATGTTTTATTTGAAGTATTAAAAATACGACAGTAACTCATAATTGTTGCTCCTTGCTCTACTATTGTTGTACAATAAGAATAAATATTTCCAAAAAAGTAAAGTTGAAATTGAGTTTTAAATTGATAAACAATTGTAGAGAATAAGTTTTTGGTTTTAGAAGAAAGCCACGGATAGTACCCACTAACTACTCGGCACTAGTGTATACATGACGAGTTAATCTGAAACCCCTAAGATTTCCTCACTGTGAGTATTACCGGTAATTGAAACCAGCGAACCACCCCATTTACCCCATGCTACCTGCTTCGTGCTTCCCCTGCTTCCGGAAGGAAGTAAGTCTTAACACAAAGTGGGGTAATTAAACACCCCCTGAACTACTAGAGTCGGGAGGTGAACTTTAACATGAACAGTGGTTGGTCTTCCGAATACTGTTTTCATGTCATATTAAATTTCAGCCAAGCATACGGAGAAAACTTACTGATTGGTCAAATTATACCTTTTCCTGTTGAAAATGAGACTGGAGGCCTATAACGAATGATTTAACAAATTGCATAACGAACTGTCACTAGAACAAGAATATATTCCGAGAAAGTCGGAAAGTTCTTAAAAATATTCATATTTTGCATCTCTTGTCTCGTCCATTACATTTATTCGGACAAGGCCACCTGCATGAATATGTGTTCACATATATTCTGAATAACCAATATTTTATTAGGAAATGGTCATGCAGTCACATGTATCAGAGTATCTTGATACTTGTACTCATTTTTCTTCATGCAACATATTCCAATTGGGGATGTTATAGTTGGGACTCTTAAGCGGTAATCACAGAAAAAAACTACCATCTTTAAAATAAAATATTTTAATGAATTTATTTTTTAATGCATTTCAACAGTACCGGCTAAGTAATTATTCGAAAGTATAATATTCACCTGATGAAAACCTAAAACAAATATTTTTTGACAGGAAGCGATATTTTTTGTAAGTTACGACTCGTAAGTAGAACACTAATAAAAGGTGTAATAATACCTTTTTACTTAGTAAAAATAGATACCAACTAAAATTTTTTGTAACCCTTTACATAGTGAAAGGTGCACATGTGTAAGTAATTGCAATTAGAGCACCTTCAACTACAAAAAACTTGTGTCGAGTATTTCCGGTTACTTCCGGGTGCTTCCGGCACGGCGTGCAAGGGTGGAAAATCTAATATTTTTATTCTATTAACGAAAAAACTTCTGGTGCCTAGCAAAATATCTAGCCGATAAGTTTAAAAAATTACAGGGCAACAGTTTGTGGAATAGTTAACTTGATTAAAAACAAAGCACAATTCAAAAATGTCCAATGATAATCAGCTTTTCAATTCTATTGTTAAGACAGTGAAAATTGCATTGTTTTGGTAAGATAATGAATCAGGAATCTTAATTAAAAAGCATATAAACTGTTTATTTTTCTTTAGGAAAATTCTCGATCGGTGAGCTCGTCAAGTAACTCGAGTTAAGTTATTCGTTCAACCCTTTTTCACCTGAAATCTCTATTTAATCCTGCAACAGAATAAAATTAAGATTAGAAATACCAATTTTTCTGTCAAAAATTAAGGCAATTTGCCATTTTTTGTTTCCATATTTAGAATAAGAGAAACGATTTTGTAGAAAATAAAATTAATTTACAAAGTCGGGTTGTAAGTAATAATATTAGTTATATCCATAAAACTACGCATAATAATTTTTGTACCAAAACTTAACAACGAAGCGTCCACCGTTGGTCACACAGACTGGGGCAAAATCGATAAGTGCGTTAGCTTGATAAAGCATTCAAGGTTTTTTAGATACAATAATGCCTCCACTTTTTACGGGCGCTTATTTCCGATTTGATTTATTTATCGGACGCGTAGCACCGCCCGCTAGAGCCGCCCGGTGCCACGTAAAAGTACACGTACCTAGTAAATAGATACTACTTTCTCGTAGAAAATAGGCAGACACAGTCTGTCAACAAATTTTAGATAAAAATAGAGGACGCTGCGAATGGTTGAAAGAACAAATAATGTAGTATGTGCATACTATATTTATTATATATTTTCCATATTTTCGATTCGCGATTCAACGATTTAAAGATTAATTGTTAGTTATAATTCAGTTTTCGAACCTATGAATAGTGGCTATATAATATCGGATAAGTTAGCCTAATTTTCTACAATTTAATTTAAGTATAGTTATCGAGAGGATGGTGAAATACCCCCGAAATCTGTCGGATTCCGATGTTAAACATAATTTAACAAATACAATCTACCTTAAATCTGTTCCAAGTTCGGTGATGACGTATAATTTTTTTTGTTCCATTTTATTAAATTCTGGAATTTGTTGATAGACTGTACTAAATTTTCACGTTGTAGTATGGGTAATCCCCTACGCGGACTTAGACTATACTGTGACATTCACGTGTTCCGTATTAATATATTTTAGATGTTTTCGTGAATTCTACACCTTCTTCCTTTGTGATGTTTCCATTAACAGTCATTTATAGACAGTCGGTCAATAACACCCACAGCCATCGAGAAATAATATTAGTTACAACAAAGTTAAAAACCCGTCAAAAAACATAATTTTTAAAAACCTTACTCCCAGCGAAAATAGCCGAGCTTTACATAAGGTAATGTTTCATTCTTTGTAGACAATAATATTGATGTCTGCATCTGATGCTTTAGATTTGGGTAATGTGTAAATAATTCTTGGAAATATCAAAATATTTGTTACAAAATGCAACCGTATAATTCTGAAATTTGAGAGAGTTGTTTTATATCTCTCCAATAAATTTTCGTAAGCAAATTTGATGGAATTGAGTAATTCGTTAGTTTCCATTACGTGTGAATTTGATTAAAATGGGATATTACGGTTTAGAACAGGTTTTATCCTAGTCATGAATAATTTAGACATGTTTAACTGTAATTATTTTAGATTGGGGTTTTGACCTTTTTACAATAATATTGCCACGGTACCAAAACATATTTATCAGATATGATAAATTGATTTTTCACTTCTCTAACGTCAAAAAAGGAAAACCCTACGAAATTTACACAATAAATTATTCATGATGTTAGATTTAAAAAAATGAGAGTCAAGGAAAAGAAAAAAATATTTTAAAAATAAAATTAGGGTTTTTTAAAAGGGGGTTAGGGTTAGGGTTTTGAATTTTTTAAATTGATAGATGATAAATAAAATACATGTTGAAATCGGTTCCATGATAACTCAACACAGTGACAATTCAACACACTTTAAAAAGTGATATAAAGTCATTATAAACGATGAAAATAAAAAAAATAAACCCACCTAACCTAACCTACTTAACCCAGTTAATAAAGTTTTTGTTTCATCACTTTCCATGACTTTATATAACTTTTTTAAAATGTGATGAATTATCATTTTGATGAGTTATCCGGTCACCGTTGGTTTGTAAGAAGAAAGCTAAGCTTTATGCAGTAAAATCAAACAAGGGAATACAAAGAAGTGTTCTGAAAACACTTCAATTCTATGGTTCTATATTTGTGAGCAGCAATATTGCAGGTGCAGATATAAGAATAGTTTGACTATTGCTAATTTTTTAGACTTTAATTTTGGTTTGAGGTCAAAATACTTGACAAAGCTGATTTTGTTTTCATCAAAAGGAATAGCAAATATCTATTACGCATATGTACCACTTTATTTATTTTTGTTTCGGAAATTTATATATAGAATATAAGCCATTAAAGAAATATATTTTTCACGATTTTAGAGGTAACTTTTGCAATTATTTGTGAGTTAGTAATAATTATTAAAAAAATATTTTTTTACCTAAAGTACTATGCAAATATAATGAAAAGTAAAATAAAAATTTCTAATTAGCTCAAATTTTAAATTACTAACGAATGATTTACGTTGAAACAGAAATTTTATTTTATATTTCAGTATATTTGCATAGTACTTTAGGTAAAGATATATTATTTTAATAATTATTACTAACTCAGTCGTCAGTAATTTAAATTAGTAATAGTCAAATTTAAATTACTAACGACTGATTTACGTTGAAACAGAAATTTTATTTTATATTTCATTATATTTGCATAGTACTTTAGGTAAAAATATATTATTTTAATAATTATTACTAACTCAGTCGTCAGTAATTTAAATTAGTAATAGTCAAATTTAAATTACTAACGAATGATTTACGTTGAAACAGAAATTTGTCTATTTGTTGTGTTTTATACACAACAGCAACGTGTTGTGTTGTACCTATATAAAACAAAACACGTTGTTGCCACACAAGCAACGAAACCATTGATCTTTTACGATTGTATACCAAAATAACACCTCTTATTGGAATACCCTGTATTTATACTTTATACGTTGGGCAAAGTTACTTTTTTGATAATGCCCTTTATTCTATAATTTAAAAAAGAAATAAATAAAATAGTACCTACCCGTACTAGATTTTTGCTTAAACTTTCGATTTAAAAAATAACTCTTCAGTTTAGTTTTTTTGACCTCAAATCCAAATTTATGTTTTGTATGAAAAAGCCAGACAACCGTTCCTTTTAAAATTGAAAGAATGTTACAAAATATCATATTTTAACTGGCCTAATTTAGGTGGTTTGTAAAGTAGCTACGAAGTGCGATGACAAAATAGAAACCTAATTAAAGTACCTAATTTTATAGTGATGAAACGGTTTAAATAATTGTATTATTTAAAAAAGTTATTGCAAATCAATAATTCATGCTCCACTACGGAAAACACTTATATCATTAAATATATTCATCGCAATTGAAGACCAGCGGGTGTTCGACATGCCTGCAAGCTGCAGGGAGTGCGGGGATATATATTCCCAGACTCTGTCATACTAAGAAAATCAAACTGCACACACATCTTAAAATTATTACAGAAAGATTATATTATTTTATTCAACAAATAAGCTTTAACACCTTGTTTCGGAAAATGATCGAGAGAGAATGCATCGGGCAACGGCCGGTGGCAGAAACAAGCCACGACTTGCAGGCACTTGCCTGTTGCACTGTCTTCCCCTGCGCTACTTCAAATACAACATCAGCTAACAGCACTGCACAAAAACATAACACGCTATGTTTAAAATATTAATCAAAAACGGCCACACCCCGCCACCACAACAAGAAAACCAAAAGAAAATCGTCACAAAGTTTCATGACAAGATGTAGGTACTAGGGTATGTAGTATGCACTGAAGTCGGATGTCACTTCACAGTAGTAACTATCCAATGTACTGTCATTTAGCCCTTGCCACGAATGTTTGTTCATTTGCAGTCACAAATGAGATAATCACTGCGTGCTTTATTTCTAATCGGATTTCGCGTCACTTAATACTTCCCAAATCCGTACCTACTCAGTGCTTTCCTTTACTCTGGTTTACCTTTACTTTTGTCTCTGTCTCTATTGCGTACTGTATGTGAAGCAACAAGTCTGTCTTGATAAAGTATTTTAAAAATTAATCATTTTACTGTACATATTTTTACGACATCAAAAGCATTTATACAAACTCACTCTTAATCATCGTATTAATAGTATGCTTGTTAGTTAACCAAATTGAACGTATCTTAATTTATTGAATTTGTAATTAACAAAGGCGGGCAAGTGAGCAAAACGTAGGCGATGCTTTCTTTATATTTAATGATATACAGTAATACTGAAATAGAAGTCTCAGTTCTCTTCTTCGCGAGTGAGAATGAATCATCAGACCGTCGTCATCATCTGCAGAATGCTGACTGATGCTGGCTCTAGTGAGGTGAGTGGAAAAGTGATGATCCGCCACCGGATGAAAGCATAGTCAGTGTCCTGGGGCGGACGCGGACAGGGAGGGACGGTGAGGGTAGGTAGTGACGTGGAATGAGCCTAAGGGCGCGTACAGAACCACACTTGAGTGATGTTAAACAAATGAAGCACTGGGACAAGAGCGAATGTCGAATGCAAAAACTACGGGCGATATACTTCTAGGTTGGATTTAGCTAGGAAAAGAAAACAATTCTAAAGCGAATAGAATGGAGAGATTCAGATTCATTACTCGAGTGATTAACAATTATTATTTCTAGTTGTTTGTGTTTTCACCAATTTTGTTTATCATTGAACAAAATTGAATCAGAAGAGTAATGAGGCATCTCCATACTGTACTGTAATAATATCGCCCATAACATTGCTCAAGGTTTTAATATAACAATATTCACGGTAAAACACGTCAATCGTCAAAAAATTAAAACAACTAAATAGAAACAAAACAAACAAATCAATCCCACTCTCACGCAGTTTACTTTTCATAGAAAATCTTATTTATTTTACATTTTTCGTACGAGCTTGTAGCTTCGTTCCTTAGCGGGCCATTTGTCAGCCGATAGATATTCTGCAAGGAAATATAAAGAAAATGGCTCTGAATAATCCTGATCTGAATATTTAACATTTTGTAATATTAGTGCAAGCACCAAGTCCCAAGGTCTGTCTGTCGGCCTGCCGAAAGAAAGTAACCAATTTCACAGTGTTTCCGCCATTCTGTAAACTGATTATTTCTTTAGTTTATCGGCGTTTTCTCCAAGTAAACAATCTAAATAGGAACATTAACTGTGTACATTTTACTACACAGACTAATGCACTTTATTGCCGCATCGATACGTGGAAAATGTATCCCCGTATGTGACTTAAACAGTCGCAATTATACTTCAAAACACTTGTTTGACAGCGAACTGCAGAATGGCGCACGAAGTATTGAATAAATTCAAACATCGTGTTATATTAATTTCTCATTTTTATGAAACGCGATATTCAGAAATTGCAGTGTCATAAATCTGTCAGTATTTGGTCACGTGGCGTTATGAGTTATTATTACGATGCGGCTAAAAGTGCACGTGTCGTGTCCTGGTCTAGACTAGAATTATATTCTGGTTCAGTATTTTCTAACATGCCACCAGTCCCGGGGGTTGGTAGTACTCCTGAAGCCTCAGTAGTACCTCCATTCCAAGGGTTAAGTCACTCCAAGGGGTGACTTATGGTCAGTGATGGTATATTCTTTGTGTTCGGTACCTGGCGGCATGTATAAAATACCTCTTTTAAACCGGACAGCCTTCCGCCGGTGTACTTGGGCGATAATGTTTGTTGCGCGCGCACACACACACAAGGGCTTATCTCCGCCCACGTTCCGTGGAACTCCACGAATGGCCTGACGTGTATATCATTTCGCGAGCGGAAAAATTTTAATGCAATAAAATGGAAAAACGAAGCAATGCAGACTCGTGTGTGCGTGCGCGCCATTTCAGGGACAAGCGCCATTTTGTTCAGTACGTCCGTAAGGAAACGCCGGCGACCAGCGATGAAAATATACACCAAACTGAAAGTGACCAATTTGATTCAAACATCAGATTTTTTCGCTTTCAACCTGTCGCACATTTTCCCCGCTTTAACATTGACAAGACAACAATATCACGGTGCAGATTAGAACTAATAAACGACATATCAAAGCAAAACTTGTACTAACCCATATTGACTCGGGAGCACAGTCGGATAGCCCGCCGCTCGGATGCCGGCTGTAAAGGGGAAACCTGAAATAAAACACACTAATTAATTCATATCTAAGGCAAAACATTCTGGGCAATATAAAATTGACACGATTAAATCAAGCCCTGTTGCATGTTTTTAAAAAGCTGTGCCAAGTGTTAGATGACTTTCGATGCTGACAGTTGTGAGATCAGAAAGATTGACGAGAGACGAATGTTTCAGCAGGTTGGGTTTCCAGATCACACATTATTCTGTTTATTTGTTTTGGTGTGTACCAATAATTATAAAATATTTAAATAATTGTGATTAATAGGATGATGAGATAAGACATACATGATTTAAGATTTTCACGGTCAAAAGTATTTTTGTTATTAGTTTTTGGGGTGTTATGCCGTGTTGCGCTAACTCCTTCTTTAGCCAACGTTTCGGACAGCATTGCAGTGTCCATCATCAGGGCAGATGTGTTATTGGCTAAAGAAGGAGAAACGTTGGCTAAAGAAGGAGTTAGCGCAACACGGCATAAAACCCCAAAAACAAATAACAAAAAAAAGACATACATGTTTACATTTCATTTGTTGGCAAATATGTTTTTATAAATAAAAACAAGTTCTATTAAAATAATTATTTAAGTCATGTGGAAAATATCAACCATTTACAAATTTGAACACGCGTTTGGCGTGTATTCTGTAGTCAATTTTGCTAGTTCTCCAGATAAAATATTAGTCATTCAGAATATATCGAGAATACGTGTACTTTTCCTAATAAACATCATGACGGAATGCGAAAATATCAGCATGTCAATATCCATATCAGTATTTGAATGAACACGTGTTTCGCCATACTCATAAGACATTCACTTTTGACTGAAACTTTGTTAGGAACTCTCTCATTTCATTGGTTTTAGGCCTGCAGTCCCATTTTTAACAGGAAAACGAATATTTTGACCAGATTTTTAATAAATTAACTGTAACAGTTAGTTATCTCCGTGCACCTTTTTGAATATAATAGTAAAAAATCACACGATTTCTGTATTCTAAAGCTAAAGAATGTAGTCCATCCACTACAGTGCGGAAACCTGTCAAACGGATTGCGAGTTTTCAGGTGGTTACCATGTTCAAAAGTATGGTGCATTTGATATGTATGTATTGGGCCAGCAGTAGAGTATAAATTGATTATTGTGAGTAGATTTTTAAAAAGGTTTTGTAGCTTCATATTATGATGTGGTATGTAGAATTAATTAAGATTCTTTTGTAGATATCTACTTAAGATGTTATCTTTACATCACCAATGTGGCAACATGTTCTTTTAAGAGACTAGTTCTAGTTAGACTCATATAGAATGTAGATCTCGAGACGGTGATATATTTTATCTAATGGAGGAATTTTTGTGTCCTATTTCCGTAAGGAGACGTGGAACGAAAATAGTTTCTACCAGGAAGACAGAATACAAAATAGGTACGGCAGCTGGCCCAGCTCAGAATATACATAATATCCTGACTAGAGAGACATTATATTAGATTGAAACAATATTAAACTCGCGTACAAAGCTATTCTGGTGCTGAAATCGTCTGCGAGCCCGCGACACTTTTGTTCTTTCGACTAATATTTGAATTGGAACATCACGTAATGGAAAATTGTAAATCCTTGGATTTGAAAAACTCAGAGGAAATACTGAAAAGATATTCTGATTTTCTTTCAGATGTGTAATATTACTGAACTTTTACAAAAGTTTGGCTTTTATAGTGACATGTGTTGTGCATTGCAAACTATGAATTATAAAATCATCGCTGGTGGTACTAATTTGGTTTAATTTATTGGACGTTTGAGTTACTTTTTAAAGTTGGTTCCCGTTCGCTGGTAATTAAATAAATAAAGGGGTAGGGCATTATTTAATATGTCTCTGTTGAAATTAATGAGCCACTTCCAGTCAAACTTACGAACACTTTTGCTATTCGAGTTCGCGCTTGTCAAATTATTTGACTGACAATAATATTTCCATTCCCTATAGTAATACTAGCGTATTATAGGGACACGTGTTTGTAGGTAGGTACATGCAATCATTTCGTCTAATACGATAAAGCTCTCCAGAAAATATTTTTAAAAAACTAGGAAAAAGCAATCGACCCCGTTAGAACCGGAAGGTTGCATCTCGTTTTAATTTACGTAAGGAAGGAAATGGATAAAAGTTTCAAATACCTTCTTAAATGATTTTTATTTTGCTTGTTGTTCAAACTTCAATTAGTAGTGCAATTTTGACTTAATGTGTAACATACAGGGTTTTCCAATAAGAGGTGTTATTTTGAATAGCCCGCTATTTCGGTAGATGCTACTATTGAAGCTGTCATTTTTTGACATTTGACAAGTAAAAACTACGTTATTAATAAAAATGGAACGATACACGCCTCAAAAATGCATTGAAATTATTAAAATTCACTTGAGTGAATCAAATGCAAATCATCTTGAGTGATGAGGCCCATTTCCACCTCGGTGGCTTCGTCAACAAGCAAAATTGTCGCATCAGGGGCTCGGAAAACCTAAGAATTATTGTTGAAAAGCCTCTCTATTCTCAACGTGTGACTGTTTGGTGCAATTTATGGTCCGGTGGAGTCATTGGACCTTACTTTTTCGAAAATGAGGCTGGAGCAACAGTTACGGTGAATGGATAGCGCTATCGAGAGATGGTTAATTTTTTTTTATGGCTGAAATTGGATGATATTGTTCTGGACAACGTTTACTTTCAACAAGACGGCGCTACGTGCCACACAAGCAATGAAACCATTGATCTTTTACGATTGAATATCAAAATAACACCTCTTATTGGAAAACCCTATAGTTTGGTCTGAGTACCTATGTTTTCTAATACGCAGGTACCCGTTCAAGCGTTCAAGGATAATATTATACAACATGTAGACCACTGTTTAGTAGTAAAATCATAAATATTTGCAGAAATATCTTGCATCCATAACATTTTGGAAATGAATACTTCAACAGGGAAACGCAAATGAGATGCAGACAGGAGCAGCATGCCTAATGATTCTCTAAAACGACACTGTTCCACATTGGGACATGTACCCAAGTGTTTTCTTTTCGTGATTATTTCACGGGATAGACATGCCACTAATTCAAGCAGAGTTGCGATAGACTCTCGGTTTGATCAGGTGCCAACTGAACATGGCGGACCCGTAGTGACAATGCTATATATATTATTACCGCCATTACCACCGTTGCGTGGCACTTTACAGAATGCTTTATACAAATAATGAAATGTGTTAAGCATTGCTTGTTCGATTGGACAATACATAACTGGCATACGAAATAATTCAAATCAGTATACAGTTAAATCTCTGTTGTCATCTCTCCTTCTTTCTTAAAAATGACACATTAAAATAAAACTCACAATATTGCAGTTTGCAAAGTAAGTACAAATAATGCAAGTCAAGTGGAATTTTAACGTAAGAATGCAATTGGATTAGTGTGATTGATAAGAAAATTACACATTTTTTCCGGCTACAGTGATGATTCTGTTCCCAAAACTATGCCAATTATTAAAAAAATATTTTTTGTCGTCGTCATGTTGTATTCATAAATATTTTATTTATCAGCAGATTGCTTCCTAACGCAGAAACAATTCAACAGATCTGCTAATCGGGAGTCCAATATAGACAAGTTATTATTATGTATTTATTTCCCCGAAAACCGCTCGGCAATCTCGTAAAATTAACTTTAAAGCTTGCATTGAACGCGTAGGTACAACTTTCAGACGAATTCGAACCACTGAAATTGTAAGGGCGGAGTTACGAATTCCTAAGAGCTATTAAGAATTATTTATAAACCGACTTGTCGCGTGGAGTTATCGTGAAATATAGCCATTTTGAAGATGTTCGTGTTCTCATCTACCATACGTTTTCTGCGCACTTTTATGTTTTCCAAGCGGTATTATTACCCGCTTTCTCCGTAGTTTGACTGGGAGCGACTTCCATAGACAAAGTTTAAACAAAATTGCTCTAAATTTCTCAAATGTTTATTTGAACACAACATGGAGAACCGGTTACTATTAATAATTGTCATGTTAATAATGCCTTCACCATGACCGCGGACTTCTAGCTTCATTGTGTTTTTCATTTGCATGCATAAAAAATATTTGTCAAATCTTCTGTTTACCCAATCGGCCGGTAGAGGCGCATTTCTAAGCACATACAATACGTTTGCTCATAATGTCTGTTTGTGACCTAAAACTAGTAAAGTGTTGAATCAGCTTGCACCGTATCGTCACGTGGCACATTTACATAGGTGCTGGAAATTAATCATTTGACTTATTTTTTTTTAATTCTTCCACGCGTAAATGCAATTTATTGTTGGTTCAACTCACAGCTTTAATAAAACACAAAAAATCTTTTAGTGAGTATCTCAAATCTCTAACGGAGAGCTATAACATCACCGAAATTTCAAGTCAACTCTACTCCGTTACTCTCGAAGTCATCAGGAGTTATTGAGCTTTAAATATGTCGATTTACCCACAGTCAGAAAAAGGATACGACGCCAAATATGTTATTTTTTTCTATCGTTAAGCAAATAAGTTTTCAAAAAAGATTGTTTACATCCACTCAGATACAAAATGTTATTGTTGACTTTTTATTTTTTTTATCATTTTAAAGAGACCCTTGTCTTGTGTAGTGGTGTACCGGATGGACCACAATATTAATTTATTTAGTAAAAGTTTTATATGTCGCTAAGCACCTAGTACCTATAAGCATTTGTAGGGTAAGACGGGACTACGGGCGGGTGTTCCAAACTACTTCAAAAACTTTTTCGAATGTTTCGATACTATCGAATTGCAGGAATAAATTCAAACATGTCCTCTTTATACCGATTTTTCTGTACTGATTTGTAGAAAATATTTATATGGGATTTGGGTGAATGTTCCCTGGACGTTTTGAAAACGTTTCAAAACACAATATAAAGAAGCAACATCGTTAGCTGAGAGTTTTAATTTAGTCACTTCCCTGACAATACGACACTTAGCGCTAGTTCCATCAGCGTTGTATAAACAATTGGACAGGAGCCAGAATCAAAGAGCGCCTCAGCATTATCCCATGTGATTTTCTTATTGGTTTCCGTCACAAAACGACTGGAAAAAGACTGTGAGATAGTCGCCGCTATTTTTTTTTCAGAAAGTTAAATGACACTGTCTCGCCCTGGTGGCTATTCTCGTACCTTCCTGGCTGTAAGTAGGGACTTCCACGAGACAAATAACACGTCAGAGTTCAATACCACTTCGCCAAAGTGTGCGTGCTTTCACTCTCATCTAAACCACTTCCAAAGGAATGCTTTGTTCTTTGCTACGGGGAGTCTTTCATTTCCGCAAGTCGCCCTGGATTTTAACACTACTTAATGCGTACAGTCTTACGGCAATACACGCAATCGAGAAGCTGAGGACCCAGTAAACAGGAAACAACTGAATATAATTAATTTCCTTGTTTTTTAACAAAGTTCAAAAGAAATCTTTGTAAGAAGTGACAATTTCAAGTTATTGAGAGGAATTTGGTCTAAGACATAACGCAAGGAAACAATGCTGGTTTCAATAGTGGGAATTGTGAAAATACGAGGTTAATGATCACGGTAACGTGCTTTAAAAGAAATTTAAAAAAACTTTTCTCTCAAGCAAAAAAAAAAACAAAAACGGTATTGTGACATTATAGTTTTCTTAATAAATTACATTTGACTATTTTTTATTACGCCATGTTTGTCAAATACCACCTCAAACTATAAACTATGGTCACACTTTGCTAATTTACTTAGATTTTACGAGGGCTGAAACGATTTTTTTTTGCATAATATCGTGATTTGTGAAATAAGGTGAAAAGATAGAAAATTTCGAATTTTCTACAATTTTTTACGTTTTTTTCTTCTATAAAATTTTTCATATTACAAATTAAAATATTCTAATTCATAAATATTATAAAATATTTCAAACACTACATCAATAATTTGGTTTCTAAAAATGGTATTTGTTCTCTTCAAAAGGAAGAAATAAATATATAACACATTTAAAATATTCCCCAATTCGATGAGAAATTTCAAGGTTATACAACAGATAAACAACCCTCTTTGGCTATTTTCATTAACTATTTTATGGCCGTTAAATGTCATTTTCTATTAGTATGGATTTTACATGAAACACGGTTAAATATCCATTGTATAAAATATTAATCACGTTTATTAGTAAGGCTTTAGAGTATAAAGTATGCGTAACTGCGACATAATGCATTCCGAACTAAAAACAAAATAAAACGCATGTTTTCCCTCCGATTACCTATTTACCGATAATTAGTTTCCCGGTTGTCGGAAAATTCGGGGTAAAGCGTGATCGCATTTGTGATTTCGTAAGGGCGCAAGTAAATATTTCAGTAGTGCGTGCGCCCTGTTCTCCTCATATCTCTCTTCGATATCTCCCAATCAATTATTCACAAATTTTACTGAGGGAAAATCTCTTTTTCGAATAACATTTTTAACATAAAAGAAGGCCGAAACTAATCGATAATAAAATGTAAGCTATTTTCACTACCAGATTAAAAACCTAATAAATTGTTCCAGTGCATCTAAACTGATACACGGCAAACAGTCGTCATACAACTGAATTCAATTGTAATTTATTATACTATAATATGTAATATTTTAACAACCTACTCTGCGTGCAAGGTGATTTTACTGATATCGAAATCATTATCTTGCAAAACACAACGACTACTGTTAATTATTTTTTTCCCGATTTGATCATTAATAGAATAAAGTCCATCCATGATAATCATCGAATACATCCCAATGAATCAAATTGATTCATCTACTAATAATGGATGGCCTCCAGAATGCGCTTGCATTTATTATTATTGTAGCACAGATCTGTAAAAAATTACGGGATATTATTATTTATTGTAGGATGTATGAAGCTGAAATTATGTATAAAAAAAATCAACTTGTCAAAAACAATGTTTTTTTATCTGGTTCAAATTTTGAATTAAAACTTTAATGAATTTGAATGTAATTTTAGTACCTACTTTATCACTTGCCTCGTGTGATAAGCGGTAAAAAATCCAGTAAAAAAATTGAAATTTAATGATTTTACCACTTATCACATGAGACAAGTGATAAAGTAGGTACTAAAATTAAATTCAAATTCATTAAAGTTTTAATTCAAAATTTGAAGCATATAAAAAAAACTTGTTTTTGACGGTTGATTTTTTTTATACATACTTTCAGCTTCATACATTCTATTTATTGTATGTTTAAGGCGATGCACCGTGTAACTTTCAGAATCGGGCCGCTAACAATAACATTCCTTATGTAGATGGCGATTAGGATTAAATTACCGCTAGCCTCCTGTTTTGAATTAACTCACAAAAATCACCAAAAAATGTGTTAAAATAAAATATTTTATATTGCGATGTTCATACACAAATATTGAAATATTTTAAGATCATTTTCTAAAGAACTTAATCTTTCACATTGTGCAATAGAACCATAACCGAAAAAGGGTTCGTAAGTAGAAGATTTTGCACTTTAAAGCAGTTTTTATAATTCTGATACTTGATTTTTTTCAGGGCTTATGAAAAGATTTATCAATATTTGTATGTAAAATAACAGTAATGAAGTGATAACAAGTTCGAATCGAGGAGTAGAAACGTATTGTTTTCCCCTGATCGATATGAAATTTTGCGGTGGATTCACCTAATTTGTACGTTGTATGCAGGGAACATTGCCAATGCGCATTTTATATACGATTGCTCACTCCAGTGCTTATCTAACGAAGCTTTTGTGGACATTGAGTTTTTATGGAGGTCCGTGAGCGCAGACACGCAATAAGGGAATTGGAGGCATTGGGCCCTTTAGTCTTTAGTAAGGGGAGACAAGGACATACGTGGTGAATTCGTTCTGAACAATGGCTATTATGATAACGGAATAGAATACATAATATTATATTCATTTTTGCGTGCATCTCAGTTTGTAGGTAATAAGTAATATTTTTTGAAAATTCTGATCGTTTTGGTGTTGATTTTAACCACATAGAAATAGTGTCAAAAAACACGAAAAAAAATGTTCATTGGACATAACGACATTATGAGTGCAGAAAAATAATCGCACACAATGTCGATTATGAATGATGCTGAGAATCTCCAAAACGTTTTTTAGATTAATTTATTTTTTCGTTATTTTAAAAATGTATTTTTTTAAATGTGAATACCGCGAAAGAGTCCCAACTGCTCTCAACCGTCTGGAGCTAGTGAGACTATGGAATCCCCATTCGGGGTATGTTGTGAGGCTAAGGAGGGGAAGAGGAAGGTGGGAGAGTACCTGGCTATTCAGATCTGGTCACAAAACACGGCTAAAACCATTTAAAGCAACGTTTTAATTCTGAATGGTGGTCTTACCACAGGGCGATACTGACAGTATCTTGAACGTTCCGTAAGTATATTACATGTAATTTTAATTGTGAAATATCACAAATTAATCGAATAAAATTTACTTGCGTACGCCGGGATTTGAACCCGCGACCTCCGGCTTGCTAGTCGAGAGCCTTACCCCGACCACGGAGCCCGTCTACATCCATAAATTGGTTAAGGAACTACTTTCTTCCTTCCGACACTATTATTGACAATTTATGTTGCTTGCATTCCTTCTAATTTATTTTATGGCCCAGTAGTTCCTAATTTGTGGTACGCGTACCCCCAGGGGCAAGAACACGCAATGCATGGACTCTCCAAGGGGTACACGGACAAAAATGAGTGTTGCTAATGAATTAAGAATGTCTTCAAATTAAAAACGGGATTGCAGGCCTTAACGAAAGAATCAACAGGTTTGCTGATAAACTTTTAGTAAATGAAGAATATATTATCAAGATATCGGAACACGTGTTTATGATAATCCTAATATTTTCGCATGTCATCAATATACATTATCAAGGGAAATTCATGTTTATATATATTAGTTTAATAGTAATAATAATAACATTTTATTCTAGAATGTATGCAGGGGTAGTGCAATGCAATTCATTCCATATTTTGTTATAATATATATATAATTAGAGCAAGAAAAATAATAATACATAGGCGATTCCGATTGGCACCAATAAAACAGAATTTAAGTGAAAAAAAGAAAAAGATAAACACAAATGAGTGTAAGCAGCCGTTTATGGAGGATATTTGGACATTTCCCATCTCCAGAGGGCCATCAGGGGGGATTTCATCCAGGCAACCATTGCAGTGATAATTTTGTTACTGATTGGCGTAGTCTGAGCCATAAGCTTCCCATGTGACGGTGGAGAAGTGCTCTGAAAGAGTGTACTCGTCCCTACAGGAACATTTCTGTGGCACTGCAGTATCTCGGTAGGCAGAATAGTTGGCGATATGCATTAGCCATTTTAGTTTAGCCATTTGATTCGACATTCTGCTTAGATTCTAGTACCTACGTTCCATACATACTGACATATTAAAATTATGTTTAAATATCTAAAATAACAGTTTTAATACTCCTTTATCTTATTTAAGGAATTTCCCTTGACCATCATTTTTTAGTGATTAAATTCTAGGTATTTTATATTCCCGCAATTTCGTCCATCTATTCCATAATCAAATGCATCTAGAATACAAAACTATAAACAGCCCTAGTCATTTTGTACCTCGTAAAACTGGCCAGCGCCAATTATTATTAATATTGGCAAACGCTTACAGCCTAATAACTTTTCCTACAATACAAATCATAATTACAGTGATAAAATTACACCTGCATACAATTTTTATTACTTTTGTAGGTCGGAATTTTTTATATTCTAGCTACCTACGTAAATATTTTTATGTCACTGATACAATTTTATCAATAAAGATAATTATTTATTTTCATTATTAGCTTGCCCGTGTGATAAGCCCTCGCAAATAGATATGGCGGTAAAACGTACATGCAAACTACAATATTATATATTCCTCGTTTTTTTTTTAGGAAATGGTTGAAATATAAAGGAAATTGTATTCGCATTTAGCTTTGCGATGAATGACTTGGTTGTTATTCCACTTACAGCCTCATTAATGACACATCTAATATGCATCAAATTTATATTTTACGTAAAAAGATAATTTTCAAATCACGGCTCAAAATAAATAATGCTGAGGTATAATTTAAATCCGATTTATCGAAGATACGATCTAAAAATTACACGAGAGATAATATCGCGGGAAACCAAAGGGGAATAGGAAATAATCCATACATCGGACCATAATAGACAAAGCATTTCGTTTTGCTCATTAAACAGCGGACGCAAAGTGCTGGCATATTTATTTTATTATTTCTACCTGTCATTTATGATTGCGGGTCACGATAGCGGGGAGAGGCATGCGAAGGATTGACCCAGAATTGATTTAGTGATGTTTTATGAGTGTGTGGGTGTATCTGCAGCACCATTAGGGTGGACACACACACACACACACTCAACGACAAGACCACTAGTGATCGGTGTCCACTGACCGCTGACTGAGTGTTCACTGGAAACCGGCTCGCAGTGACCTTACGGCGCCCGGTGTCCTGTGCTAGATGGGCATATCGATTGTGGAAACCACACAATATGCTTAGTATGACCCTTTGGCTTCCATCCCTCTAATACCCCTAATATGCATTAATTTGTAGTGAATATATTCAGGCAATAAATCACACAAAATGTTGCCGGTGAAATTTAGGTTGAGAAGCCAGTGGCTCACAAATATGACTAGGAAATACATAAATCCATGACTGAATTGTAATGATCCCTATGTCGCTAAAAATTGTATCTAATCATAACCATAAAGTACAAATGTAACCATATTTTCGCAGGTGAAAATCTGCTTAGGGGCACACTAAAACTCACGAGCAGTGTCACGAAATCTGTCGTCTGAAAATTCTAGGTCAACGTAAAATTTTCAGCTCCTAACGTCATTTCCACCATGAATCATGAATTTGCCTTGATAATATATAATGACGAAATTCGAAAACATTAAGATTATCATGAACACGTGTTCCGACATCGTGATAATATAAATGACGAAATGTGAAAATATTAAGATTTTTATGAACACGTATTCCGACATCGTGATAATACATTCGTATGTATCTAAAAGTTTATCAGGAAACCTATCAATTCATTCGTTAAGGGCTTGCAATCCCATTTTTACCAGATTTCGAATAATTTAAAGAGATTCTTAATGCTTCCTTTGTAATATTTTCTTTGATTTGCAAGCATGGACAAAATACCGAAAATTGCAACAAAACTAATCTGGTTCGAACGTTGATTTGACAATTTATTTCTAATGCTAATTTATTCATATTTATGTATCAGAGCTAGAATTCATAACGTAGGTACTATCATTTTCCATATCGTTTTATATGATATTGTAATTGGACCATAGTCCATACAAATATAGAAGGTTATGAACGAATATCATATTACGACTTTAAAACTATACACGTGTAGAAAAACTTTTTCTCTCAATTGTAATAAAATCCAGCAATAGGTGAAAGATGACTATTTTACTTGACACATTATTTGAACTACCGCTAGCGGCCAGAAACAGATAATAGCAGCGTGAAAAACGTACGCAGATCCCAAATGATGGAAACGCCGTTTTAAAACAATTAAACCGTTTGGGCAGTCTAAATGTTTCGGCACATCTGTAAATAAAGCCAGATGTAGTGAGATCGTTAGTGGTCAACTCCACAGCCAACTCCCTGGAGGCTGGGGCCAGATTTACAGCGGTGATACGAGCGCAAGATGAGCCATTGGACCACTGCCAGACCTGGAGACGATGGAGGAGGAAGGGAAACTATTACGCGTTTGTGATTTTATCAGATACTTGAATTGCTGAATTGAAATTCTGAATTTAAGGAAACCTGTTACTAGATTTCACAACCTTTTTCCTATTATATGTTGATAGTTCTATCAACAGTATCCAAAAAAGATTTGTAAGTAGGTACTGAAACCTATTTCAAAAAATTATTTTTCATTTTTTTTTTATTTCAAATAAGGAATCACACAATGTCACCATATCAATGAAAATTAATTTTTGAAGCTTTATTCAAGCAGGTAGGTACCATAATTTAATTAAATTAAATCAAAGTTAGCAATCTAATCAAAGGCTTGCTAAAATAATAAAGTGGATGCAGCAGTTTTTTACGAAACGCACGCACAATGCAAGAACAATGGATTCCTGGTGTGATCGGGATTTTAGATCTGGGAATCTCAGTTACTATTTGGACTTATGCATGAACTGAGCTTTTGCGTTAATATTCAGACTTGCGTATTTCCACGAAACGTGATAATACTAGGGTGTTTTTGAAATTATGAACATTCTGACGAGTTTTTTTTCGCAAATAAATCTGTATTTGAATAAAAGTGATGTGATTTTATAACTAAATCATGTATACGTCAAAAAAACTCACGAAAACTTACGTTCACTTAGGGTGTACCTTATCAAGGGATAATTTCCATAGCATCGTTTTAGTGAAAAAAAATCAGCTCAAGGGCGCTTTTAAACTTAAAAGAATTGAAAATTTAGTCGAAAAGATTTCATGTAGGTATATCTTTTTATTAAATTATACACGTTCGATCTAACTTATTTGACTATATTCTATGAATTAGTTGTAACTGTAAAACTTCCTGGCTATTCCTATTGGAAATAAGTAGATGAGTGACTCAATGTGGATGACGATATAAAATTAATTGCATTGCAATATGCACCATATCATTGATTGGATTGCACTTGTCGCTGTCGTCCAAATGAACCAAAAAATCTGCCAAATTATTATCACATCGGATACCGATTGGCAGGTGATGTCACTAGTTCATACGTATGAACGTTATAAATAGAAGATAGTCAACTGTGCCATTATTATTTCTGCTCAACACTGAGAGATATCTCGCCGAGACATTCAGCGAGACTTTTCCCACGGCGAGAGAGTGCGAGTGCTGCCTCTTTACGCTCGTGTCCCTACGTGGCTTGGTGCTGTTGATCACTGGGGAACAAAAATGGGATCTCAAACTATGCAAAGTGTCTATCACGCAGCCACGACTAAAATATTCATAGAATAAGTATTATAAAAAAAGCTTTCGAAGAGTACGCCATTTCATGTAATTATTTGGGGGTGAAATCTTTGGACTAAAACTAAGGAAACTCTTTTCAATTTGACATAACATCAACTGGTTTTCTCGTATTTTAATTATTTTAGATCTGGCAACTATAAACGACATTTTTCATACATGCATAAATTGCAAGAAGACCCCCAGGACGGCGGTAATGGTTGACTTTGGTGTCAGGAGAGTGGGGAAAGACAGAAAAAAAATTATTTACCACCGTAGCACATTTTATATTATACCTAGCAAGTAGGTATCTACTCATAAAAATAAAAACATAGAAATCGCAATACGTGGATGACATGTTTGTTGAGGTTCCATGATAACTCAACACAGTGACAATTCAACACACTTTTAAAAAGTGATATAAAGTCATTAGAAACGATGAAAAACAAATAAATTAAACCTATCCTAACCTAACCTACTTAACTCAGTTAATAAAGTTTTTGTTTCATCACTTTCCATTACTTTATATAACTTTTTAAAGATGTGATGAATTATCATTATTATATCATCCGGTCAACGTTTGTTGATTATTGCTTTTCAAAAAAAAGGTAAAACAATTTCAACATAATATCACTATTATAATCCTTCATTATTTTAAAATGGTTGTGAAATATAATGCAGTTTACGTCATGTAAACCACATCATTTGAGTTCCAGCAGTAAAAAGCTTTCAATATTCGATTATGACCATTTATGTATCGAACGAATTAAGTATTCTAGAACAATGGAAAAGGCAATTAGTTGTTTTGTTGCGTGTAAGGGGAAATCATAATCATTATATATAAGCTCGTGTTGATGGATGTAAATTAATCGTAATTCCCGGTGATGGCTTAAAACTGTCCATTAATAATTATTTCAGCTGGAAATGACACGTACCTACATATTGAACAACAACAAAAAGCACACATCCAGAACACTTGTCAGTTGTAAACGAAAGAAAAAAGCCTCACTCCACAAGTAGCCAATGTCATTACTTTGAACGCTGATTGATGAGAATTGACTTTATTGACGATTAAAGTAAATAATTAATCAAGCACTCGTTTTATATAAAAAAAATTAAAGAAAATATTTATTTGACATTCTAGTTGAATTAATTGAGTGGAGTAATACCAAGACAGCTGTATTGGTATTGAGCAATGACGTTACAATATGTCGTATTGCGTATATACTAAGAGTTACGGAAACATAACAGGTACATCATAAAACATCCCGTTTAATAATTACATTAGTAATTCTGGTTTAGAACAGCAATTTGTTTCTAATGCAGCTTTAATACTTACAACCGGTTGCATGGTTAATAAGTATACTTGTCAAACGCTTGGCAGTCAAAAGTGTTCACTCGCTTATCATTGCAATATCATAAGAATATATTGGAATTTAATGAAAAATGCTTGAACAATGAGTGAGAGCAGTGAGCTAGCAAAAATTAATTGAAATTGGTGTTTTTATTTTAATTTTTGTAAAAAAGTCTAATATGAGTAGAAATTTACTGACAGCGTTACAGTGTCCAGGGCAGAAAATTTCCAAATAAGGCGGAAGCACAACACGGCATAGTAACCCAAAAATAATTACGATAAAAAAGTTCGATAACTGTACAGAAAATAGGGACACGCTTGGTAAGCACATAACAAAAATCACTGAGAAGTAAGCATTTTAGTTTCTGGAAATGGAAAGTAATGCATTTTAATAGTGATTTCATTGACATTAAAATCGATTTTTACTTGGCGGTCACTGTTATTGTTTTAAGGCTATTTTTTTTCATCTCATATTTATTTCAAAATATGAAACCACAATCCAAGGACTAAGCAATGAGTAAAAAAAAACTAGCCTAAATTCAAAAAAAAATATTGTGTCAAAACATGATGTGAAGAAAAGATGTCAAATTAACCATTTTTTCAAAATGCATTATTTTGCATTTCCAGAAATTGAAATGCGTTCTTCTCATTATTTTCTAAAATGTTTTTAAAATGAAAAGTGCGTATTTGGTGTATATTTACCATAAGTGGATATAATATTCCTAACTGGAGAGATTGTGGCTGAACCTAAGCTAAATGCAATTTTCCAAAATCTAATGGCATAGATGACAGCGGAGTCTAGCAGAATGTAATCAATAATAAAATATTTCAATTTGTAAATGTTAAACAAGCAATGACCTTTTTACCGTGAACTTTACATTTCAGAATTCGGATTTTCAGCGAGGCGTTTTCAGGATCGTGTGATTTGAACATTCAGCAATAAACACTCTCGTATTCGCATGGCTTTGCAACGCTCCCGTAAATAAATTGAGTACAAGAATTTGTTAAGCTCTTAGCGAAGCATAGTTCACAGCTAACTTAACAGAATGCAAATAAATACATTTATTTACCGGAAAATAAACTTTAATACATTGCAAATGCACCACAGTTATGCCATTATGAAGAAGGAAGAATTAAAATTTATCTGATAAACTTTAATTGATTGAGGTATTAAATCATGTAACAATTATCACTACAGTGTTATGATTTTCTGATCTGAGAATCTAGCACTAATTAATTTTAGTGTTATATTACACAATTTATAAACAGTACCTGTAAGTAGTATGTGTGTTTTTCCGACACACAATTAAACTGACTAATTTCGGTTGTCGGTGCATGGGTGCATGCGTAATTTGAGATAGTATTCCTGCGTTCCTAAGTTCAACATCGAACTTTTCATTTTCACACTCGGAACTGAGAATTATAAATCATTTCATGCGATAAAGTAGGTACCAAAATTGTTTTATTAATTGACAATTCTTTTTTTTAAATGTATACCTAGGTACTTATTTTGTTTAAATGTTTGACAGGTGCGATAAATTTCGTAATTTTGCATAGATGCTAACATTCGAAAGGTAAATTTCTTTCTTTAAATAGCAAGAATCCTGAGGCAATTTTTTTCAATAAATAAGTTCATTATAACATCCCGTGATTTTTCATAGGTCTGGTAATGGTAATGTAAAAATATATTGTATATCGTCGTTTCACAATAGGAACAAACAAAAATTTGTAATACAACAATATCGACGTAAGATATTAAGTAAGATATTACGTAAGATATAAGATTATACCTACCCACTATTAGGTATGTCTTAATATGATGAGGTTGAGATTCCCGCAGCACCTGTCACAGTCACAAGGAATCAGAGAAAGGGGGTGTAAAACAAGAGTTCAAATGACCGGACCAAATGTTCGCTAAAGTTCGGCGGCCGCCGGAAATCACCAAGAAAACGAGAAGTTTATCAAAAAGCGCCTTGTCCCGTGCGGAGTTTTGCCTAAATGTGCATTATGCAGTCTCATCGAAAGCTCCGAAATGGAATATTGGCCGCTGGCGAGTAAATCCTACTGGCGAGATGGTGATATAAATATTTACGTCTGTCCGACCAAGGCGCGTGCTAAATATAAACAAACTACAGCAAACAATAATGATTCAGCGCGGTTTCCTACAATTTCAATGGGAAGAATGAAAAGTAACTTGAAACTTGCTGGAACAAAGAACTCCTACTTAGATAACAAGCCACGATCTTCTCCGGTGTTCTTTCGGCGACAAAATGCGATGCCGTGATTGTTAAAAACTCTAGCCTCTCATATCCTTAAATTAAATATATCTACCTGAGAGTAACATTCTACTATTGTCTGTAATATATTCTAATCACACCTTTCTTATTAGATTAACATTTTACATCTCAATCTATGATTCTTTCTTCGGTAAGAGCATCTAGGAAGATAAATTATAATCAAATCCTTGTACCGCCCATCTTTAAAGTTGCTTTTCCTTCCTAAACGCGTTCATTAAAGAACATTTATATAATTAAAATAACTACAAGAATTAAAATAATAGCATTGCCAATAACACGTGTTCAAAATTATGTCCTCTGCGTGCGAACTGTATCTAAGTTTCTCTAATAAATGGTTTTATATATATAATCTGCTTGCATAGAATATGCATAAATAATAATATATGTACATTTTAACGCACCATCACGTTCCAAATGCATTGTACATATAGATTTGTATTAGTGATCGAAGAACCGGTGGATGCAATCATCTGTTAGCAAAAAGCTGTTAAAATAGTTTGTCTAGTCTAGTTAGTAATAAGATTAGCATTATTTAAATAGTTTGTCTAGTCTAGTTAGTAATAAGATTAGCATTATTTAAATAGTTTGTCTAGTCTAGTTAGTAATAAGATTAGCATTATTTAAATAGTTTGTCTAGTCTAGTTAGTAATAAGATTAGCATTATTTAAATAGTTTGTCTAGTCTAGTTAGTAATAAGATTAGCATTATTTAAATATATTATATGTTTGTACAGCGCCACTGAGGTTATTTTTGATAAAAATGGCATGAATTATTCCAAATATTAGTATTTTTGATTAATTTTTTCGAGAAAAATTGATGAACATCAATTAAAATATTATCTGTAAGATGAGAGAAGGACACTATACACTGCACAGTGCACAGCAACCATGATTACCTTTCGGCGGTAATGATTTAAGAGGCTCAATGGTTACGTTTATCGACACTAAGTGTTGTAGAGCTTCACGGAGCAGTTTTATTTTCAACACCCACTTAAGGTTACTTAAAGCGGAGTATGGCAATATTATAACGAAAGAATAAAAATACATCGCGTTCCACATCATATATACACCAGTGGTGTGCTCTACCAAGCCGGGAAGACAAAATAGTACCTCCAACACTGCTTTCGTTATTGTTTCTGGGGTTGACAAATAATGCGAGGCGTTTGTAACGCCGATAAAAATGACGTTTAGAGTAATGTAAGTGTTGTTGTTTGGAAGGGGAGAGAGTATCAATCGGATATTTCACTCGACTTCTCGATAAGGGTGAGAATAACACTGAAACATTTAAAATAGTTCACGTAAGCTTTAGTGCGTTAGATAATGTAGACATTTTACACGTCAGTAATTTACTAATCCATATAATTATCGTTGACCGTAAGTGGCTAGCGCCTATTCCGTTATATATTATTTAGATTGTCTATTTCATTACGGCATGCTTTTACAATAATTTGAGTCATTCACATTACCTACATTACTTACCATTTCCATTGATTGGGAAGAGCGATAAAGATGATTAACGAATATGCGAGAACTTGTTATTACAATCGATCAACGCTAGAAAAGAATACATTCACACTACGTCCATTTGGCAGATTAATTCAATAATTATACTGTGCATAAAAAATCTAATTAAATCGAATGTGAGTGAGAGATACTTCTAAACTATGTATAATAAACATCATAATATTTATAAATGAAAGCACATTGTTTGGCAGCAACATAATAATATATGCCCTTTTAACAAAATAATTCATACTTGTTTCAAATAAATACATACTTGTGATTACATAATAATAATATGTAGAAAGCGAACCAATGACACCAATAACAATAATGTATGAATTTGTCTTACTTTGTTCTAGAACGTCAGATTGCCTTGAAGATGGTCTGGACAGAGAAACCGGACACCAGACTATAAAAATAGAAACAACCTATTATAAAGAATTGCTTCATTTATCTTATTTTTGAAAAAATCACAATAAGATGCTTTAAAATCAGTGGCATGACGACAAACAACCGGACCCCGGAGCAATTTTGTGAAACGGGGCTTCTCGTTTTACAAACAATGTTTTAAAAATATTTCTTTCAGAATTATATATATATTATGTATGTTTATTTAAAAAAATGAATAAGGGATGGCTGCGCCATAGGCAAACAATTCGTTACTCTTTAAATAGTAATTACATTCGGTATTGTAAACTAGAACCGTTAAAGAATGTAGGGTATCTATTTAAAAACGAGGTACCTTTTCGAAACGATTTTGTACAATAAATTCTATTTAATAAGCCTCGTCCAAAATAAAATAAAAAGGGATATATTTTTGTGGTGTAATAGACGTCAGCAACACTGAACCTGACTCAAAAATGTGTAGACTGACGACCATTACCCTACGTTATCAGTTTTCGTGATATATTCCTAGCTTTTATATTATATGTTTGGCCTGTGACGCCACAGGTCCCGAGAGTGTATGTGCCTCGGGGCAGTGGCCTATTTGGTTGCTAAGCTACTGCATTTTCCAAAATACCGTAGTCGAATTTCAGATTAATTTACAATTTCTCGGTATTTCGTTTACGAATCTGAAGAGCTTCGCTTCGCTTTGAGGACGATTAACACCTTTCTCATAGATACAACAGGCTTTATTCAATATTGGAATATAATATAAAAAAGAGTACGAGTGTGTTCCAGGTTCCAGTTGTGTGAGTAAGTTGTACAGGTAAGGGAGGGGAGAGTGGGTAAAGTGGCCCACTGGGAATGTGCTGCCCTGTTGGGGTAAGCCCTTCAACATAAACAGACAGTCTAATCACTTAAATGAAAGTGCTGTCAATAACTGATGAGCTTGCCCCGCACTACCCTATTCTCAATCCACCGCTTTTATTTTTCCATACAATAAAAGAAGCAAGTTTGTGAAAAGAGAGGTGGTTTTGTTTTTATACCGCCAGCTATTGAAGTGTTATTTGTAAACAATTAAGCTAAAACTGAAGGTTTTTTAGGGTGAAAATGAGGGTAAATGTTTTTTCTTTCTATGTCAAGATTATTATTCCTGTTGGAAAACAATATTAGGTTTGTGCCACGCAAGCCAAAGCATATTGATACGTCGGGAGCACCGAGTTTTGAGAACTTTCGAGGATGGGAAGGAGGTTGGGTCAACTGGTATTCGCAGAAACCTGTAGGAATCAAGGAATTTAAGAGAAAAGGGATTCAGCGAAGGAGTGAGACTTTAGGAAAAGTTATTTCTGTTCTTGATGTGAATATTCGGGGAGTAAAGAATTGTTCGTTTAAAAATTCCACACATACAAATTTACTTTTAATATCTTTTGAAGGGTATAGCCATTGTAACGTAAAATTGAAGAATGTGTCTTGTTCTATTTCATGTTTTGTTTAGATTTATTAGAATAATCTTCTTCTCCAATGCTACATATTCTTCAGATTCCTCTTTTTATAGTATTAAAGTCCCTCGGCTTAAAGATTATGTATCAAACGTTGCGGATTGTTAAATGTATTTTTTTCGAAAATTTTAAGACGTTGAAAGCGGAACAGAAAGCTTCTGTTAGTTTGCGTTCAAATCGGCATTTGAAATATTTTTTTACACGGTGAAGAGCGAGAGCGGAAAATAACGTCCATAAACGATCAGTCGACAGCCCAGTATGTCTACCAATAAAATTTGTGGTCGATATTGAAATGTGTGAAATTTGCGCTATAAGACCGCCCTTTAACCACGATAATTTTTATTAATACGAGTATGAACCACTTGACATAATTACCAATCATCAAAGCTCCGCCCTGTGTTATCGTCTCATTATCATCAAGCCATGTCATTTAATCATTTCAAAGGTCTGTTTATACAACTGTCATGTCTCAACTTGAGGTCTAGCTTTTAATCGGCTTCGCGTAATTAGGACAAAAAACCGCCCCTTTTCTTTACAACGCGTACTGTAATATTTTATTGGATTATTTTGACCGGCCCTAGGAGGGACTTTCGCATCCACAATTTGTTGAATGTTGTGTGGCTGAAGGAAGTGGAGAAGGGAAGGAGTTGGGAAAGAGAATGTTTGGACAGTAACTGGTTGTATAAAGTCACTACACGCCACTGGTTGGATTGTTAGAATACTTTACTGGAAACATTCACTGATGGTGTCGTAAATGTCAGGGTAATTGAAGGTTACTAAAAATATCGGCGATTTAAGTAAAAATAACTAACCTATTTTAACGAAAGTATATACTGGCGAAGCGTCATGAATTTCTCATATCACCCTCGATTTTATTTATTTAAATAGACAGGCTGTGTTGCGTTTTCATTTTGGAAACACGCATTTAAAAAAGTTTACGGTTGAAAAATAGTGTTTTAGAAAACAGCGTGCTTAGCAATATAACCACGTAATAACGAAGATCAAGTAATATTCGAAAAAACTTTGCGTGGATAGGTAATTACTTTAATCAAGTACCTCTATATAATGTCGTCGCTGTGTTTAGAGATTGCGAAATCAATTTGATTTTTTAATTTAATTCATAATTAAATTATTTCAGGATTTTTTGAATTTCTTTCAATATTGCCCGGAGATATACAGTAAGGAGATATACTAAGTGATAACTATCAACCACACGAAGAAAACTTATCGATTTGAAATATTGTTGTTTTATTAAAAATCTGGTCAAATTATTCGGATCCTGTTAAAAATGGGACTGGAGGCCTATAATTTCATAACAAACTCTCAAGAATGAATATCTTAAGGGAAAGTCGGAACACATTATTTTCAAAATAAAAATAGTTTCGCATTTCGTCTATTATATTTTTTCGGATAAGGCCACCTGCGTGAACATGTGTTCAGATATATTCTAAATGACTAATATTTTTTTGGGAAATGATCATGCAGTCACATTTTTAATAGTATCTTTATAAAATAAATTTGTACTCAGTTTTCATCGTTCAGCCAGGCTCTTATCAGAATCCAAATTTCCTACAGTTTAAAAATTTCTTACAAGATTTCCCACGAGGTGACATAGTTCCAATGACTCCGAGCACTCTGAATTCTGTTGAGGTATTCATACCAGTGGCGGCTCGTGACTTTTGAGTTTGAAAAAAAATCATTATTTTCGATGTTGTTTAGCCCAAAGGGTTTTTTTTTCGAATATTCTATTTTTTTTTTAAATTTCAGGAAATATCAGTTTGGCCGTGATTTCCTGAAAATCTTGATACCAAAAAACTAATTTTAGAAAAAAGATAAGAAAACGTTTTCGGCTTCAACCACATCAATTATGACATTTTTTGTAATTTTAGCATTGTAGTACACCTAAAAGTCACGAGCCGCCACTGATTCATATACCTCTATGTGGTAAAATAGTTTCTAGTAAAATGAACGAAAAGTTTGACTTGAATATCACAATAACCATCAACAAAAATTTCCACGCTATATTTTCCACTAGCGACCATGTGCGGGGTATTTAAGCGATCGCTGGAATTAATTATGAGGATTTACTCACGTTTTTAGGAAACAGGGTTAGACTTATTACAATGGGTACGATGTTTTTTATATTTTTTACGACAAAAAGAGACCAGAAATTTGTTAAATTAGACTCACGAAAAACATACCATATAAAATGTACCTTTTCATTGAAAGCATATGTATGCATTGTGGTGTTACAATTGAAAACAACAATTTTCTTCTAAAACCACTATTTATTTTCATTTTAGCCGCTGATAAACTTTGGAAGATAATATTACTACTTATTGTAAACATAATATCATTAAACTCTAAATTCGACTGTTGCGAACTTCTTCAACTCATAAACTTACGAATAGCTACAATAACAACACGACATAATACACTATTCCACTGCAACACACATAAGCGCAATTACATTGCGAACTTCCCAATACAACGGTTTTTCACTATGGGAAACCAATACTTAAGTGATGTCGATATATTTAATATTAACTTTGAGAATTTTGTAGATTACGTAAAACACTTATTTCAACACTATTCCTAAATGGAAGTTATATTTTTGTATCGAAGTCAAATCGCTGTATTTTTTAAATTTATGTTCTTGTTATTTTTAATTTTGTTTCTTGCATTTATTATTTTTTAATGTAATTTTATTTCTTTCTCATGTTTCAAAATGTCATTAAAATTGTACCACCTAAAAGTAAAAGTCCTCTAGGCGTTAAATAAATAAATAAATAAATTATAGAGCTGATGAAGCTTGGGTACCAGCAAAACTAGTCGTCATCTAAAATATTAACTAAATAACAGCGGTGTTTAGCAACTGTACCAAACGATTTTATTTATGTGAACGGTACATTTATTTTTTTGATTACCGCATAAAAGTCCCAACTTCAGTCAACTGAGTCAGTGAGACCACGGCATCCCCAATTAGGGCATTTTGTGAGGCTGAAGAAAGTGGAGAGGGGAATGAGATAGAGATAATATAGGTGGCGAAGTACCTGGCTGTTCAGGTCTATATACCAAACATAAAACTAAACGAATAGTGGACTTTTACCAGAGTGTAATGAAAGTTTATAGTACTCTGGAACGTGCCGCAAATATACTACACATTATTTTGAATAAATAAATTGTAAAATAATAGGAAATAAATAAAGGTAATTTGAACCCGCGACCTTCAGATTTCTAGCCAAGCATCGTAACAACTCGACCACGGAGGCCGTCGTCTACATCATTTTAGAGAATTCACATCGTGACGACTCGCCAAGGAGGCCGTCGTCTACATCATTTTAGAGAATTCACATCGTGACGACTCGCCAAGGAGGCCGTCGTCTACATCATTTTAGAGAATTCACATCGTGACGACTCGCCAAGGAGGCCGTCGTCTACATCATTTTAGAGAATTCACATCGTGACGACTCGCCAAGGAGGCCGTCGTCTACATCATTTAAGAGAATTCTCATCGTGACGACTCGCCAAGGAGGCCGTCGTCTACATCATTTTAGAGAATTCACATCGTGACGACTCGCCAAGGAGGCCGTCGTCTACATCATTTTAGAGAATTCTCATACTTAAGGGCTCTATTGTCAAATGTATCTCATTTCTCAATATTATTTACTAATTAGGTACCTACTTTACTGTTTCTATTTAAACATCAGTGGCACATTAGTAAGCCGCCTTAGTTTAAAAATGTATAATGTTTGATCCTTCTACATACACACATGATCCTTCTTCCATAGTTATAAACTGGGCGAAATGTTTTATTTTTAAAAAGGAAAATAATTGTTATAACAATGGTAAAAAATACAGCAGGTTAGCATTAAATTGGTAGAATGGTGACAAGTCTGTTACCATAAGATAAAGATAATACGAATAATCGCAAGGAAATTAAAATATTTGTGTCACTGAAGTTGTTCGCATGACAACCCTGTTTGCGATGGTGACACTCTAAACATGGTGACGCGAGGATACTAAATACTTTACAGGGGTGAAATATGGTGAGGGGTGGGTAGGCGAGGACAAGGGTAGGAGGCAGTGGGGTGGTTAGGCCAGGGGCAGTAAGCCGAGGGGAGGTGGTCGTCATCCCCCATCTCCCATCCCCTACTCGGGAGGGGGGCAATGTGCACTGGCAAAGGGGGGCTGTTCTTCTGTTCTGTTCAAAACTGACTTGTAAATACAATATACTCGTACTAGGGTTCCAAACTCTAAACTTTCAGAGGGGTAGTTTTGGATTTTATGCAAGTTTTTTCTAGATTGCAATGGGGTGGCTTAATACACTGGTTATATCGTTTACGCTCCGTTGCAGACTCTTTAATCCCTTGTCTGTTTCAGGGTCATCGAGATCAAAACTCACGCAATGCGTATAATATTTACAATGAAAATATTTCAAATGTTACCCATGTAATATATATTAATATTGAACTTATGTTATTTTCTACTCGGTCTTTACATCAATGAGAGAATAAGCAATATCTATTTGAATAAGCACATGGTTTAGATAAGTAATGTTGCTGTCTTGCATATGGCATGTATAAACGAAAAAAAATATTTCTTCAATTTTGAATATGATTGTACAATTAATTTCTTAGGATATTTCAGTGGACGATTCAACGCCGACAGCCGACAGTCTTTGGAACTGAAGGCGAGAAAAACACGCTGCGTATTTACCGCAAGTCTATGTAGTGTGAAGTGTGAACAGCTGGTTGAAAATTCCTGTAAACATTTCAGTGTATTTCGATAAATATTCATGTGAATAAAGCGGACGAGCACCTTTGCTGAAGAATATAATCTATATTATTATCGTAACATTTGTACATTACATTACAAACATGCACGGGACAAACACACACAGGCGCAGAGCCTGACGTACACGGCGTATATTTATGTGTAGGAAACCAAACCACCACCGACACATGTAACATGGAAACATTCACACAGGTATGATGTATTGTGTGTCATGTCATAACATCAATGCTCGTATGAGACGGTTCCGATATGATTTTTACTTTGCTTCTCGATGGCTTAATGGCAAAACATTAAATTAAAGTTTTGTGTGTAAATCACCGGCGCCAGAGTGATTTAACCCTAATCTGCACGTTGGAAGTAAATGGTATTGCAAATTTGGGAATATTTTCCGGCTACGAGAATACATTATTTTTCTATGAGTGAGGATCTAATTTGGAGGTTAACCATGTTTGTTTAGTGAATTTCATTACAATAGTGTTCGTTTAAGGCGTTGGTGCATATTTTTCAAGTTAAAGTTTTTATTTTTTATGTTTGGACTACTATTACCAAAACAGTATTCAATACGCATTTAAATGAGAGTTTTTCAGTTTTAGTGTTTTTTCTCTGGTTTAACTCCATTTGAATATGAATTTTAACACCATTCGGCAATTTATTTCTTTGCAAATTTGTTTGTTATGTTCCGGTTTCGGTTTAAGATGGTGGCCATATTGAATACTACCTATTTATTTAGAGTTCGCATGATCGTGATTCCTACTACGAGCTGTCAAATAGGAATAATCAAAATTATGGTTCCTACTGGCATGAAGAGATGGTTTCTTTAGACAAATTATACAATTCTTAATTTTAAATTTTAAAAAAATGTTACGTAAAATGTGTATGCCTTATAATAATTAAGTGGGTAGGTATTAAAGCAACTACTTACAAGTATTCATGATTTCAGAGGAAATTTTGGTTGTGATTTATTATAAGAGAAAATTATAAACATACTTTTTTGGACGCGAGGTCTACTACTGTTTACAGAACTACCAGTAGTAGGTACGTAGGTATATTACAAACAGATGTAAATTAGATGGATTTCATGAATACCTTGATTTCTAAAAAAGAGTGTGTTGGACCACTCTTGCACTAATTGCCTCAAATAGCTTTTTATGGAGTATTGTCGTGTCCGTTGGCTTTTGACTACGGATATATGTATTGTGTATATATATACTTTAGTTACAATTAGTTATTTAACCATTATCTTCTGAATTATTATCAGAAGTGGATTCAGCGTTTAATTCCACGGGTTAAGGAACTCTTGTCAGTTTGTTTGCAATCATTTCATGAACAATGCGCCTCGACACCGTTAGGCGAGCTACGAACTTCCTTTGGGGCGGACATTTGATTATCGCCAGTGAAATAACACGATGTAATGTGGCGTGGTATTTGCCAACGCCGACCGGTGCGCTATCCGAGTTCAATTTGCATTTTAACCGTCACCTGCCGAAGTAACCCCCGTTTACACGTAGATCCTGTCGGTAATGAAGACTGGAAGAGATAGGATAAAAACGAGTTGCCAAGAGTAGGTACTGTGAAATGATAAATTACATTCAAAGGTGACCTCTCAACACCTCAACAAAAAGATGACTGGGCGAGCTTCGTTCACCATAAAAATAACATTTAAAAGCAAAAAAATATGTTGCCCGTGTTTATTAATTTGTTAAAAAAATCGTTATTTGAAGAGTAATTTTAAATGAGTTTATTGCTTGGTTTTATTAATTTTGTAGTATTTTAAATAGATGCATCTATGTCCTAATACAATCCTTTAACATATTCTTAAGACTCGGCGATGTGAGAAAGGGGTGCCGTGCAGACCACCGAACATGCCCGCTCCATTCATTCCCCGGCGGGAATGATGAGGTTCACATGGCGATGCCTAGAATGGCTCGCCGACCTAAATGTCCCCCTCTGACCCCCCCCCCACCATACGAAAGAAGAAGAACTTTTTTAGAATAAATAAATGACTTATTTTTCTAATTAAGATATGAATTGGTTTATGTTTTCTTCTTATTCTGTTTCTTAATCTTATTAAATCTTAATTTCGAAATTATTTTATTTATTAAAAAATTTTACAAATTACATTTTTTGTGATGTTCTTAACCACCGTTTTAGGCTCATGCCTGTATTATGGTAGTCGTACGTGATTTAAATGATAATGTAAGAGCTAAGAAAATAATATTTTGTTGAAACAAATAATAAAATATAAGGAAAAATACACGTATAAACCTACACTAGCAATAAAAATAAAGATTAAAATAATATTTTGTAAAGACAAATAATAAAATATAGGGAAAAAAACACATATAAACCTAAACTAGAAGTAAAAATAAAGATTAAACAGAATGATAAAAAAGGTATTTTAAAGAAAAAGTCTAAATTTTATAAAGTTAAATAAAGATACATGTAAAATTATACCAATTATTTTACATTTTTTTAAACGCAGGTTATCTAGGTAGGTACCTATCTAGAAGAGTTCAAGTTAATGGTCACATTATCATGTTTGAATTTAGTGATATGAAAATAATTTGGAAAAAAGATACAGTATTAACGATACAACAACTTTCGACTGTGCGTTTAATTGTGATATTTATTTAATTCCAAATTTATCTTTATTGTCATCTGCTGATGCAAAAGCGTCTTGGTTTAGTCATTTTGAGTCAAGAGGTTGCGAGTCTGATTCCAGTGTTAGACCAAAAAATGTAATATTGAGAGTTTCAACCACTTTTTATATCGCATACCTTCATCAGTTAAGAGCGACAAGTGGCTAACTAACTTTTTAACCAAATTGAGTTTTTATTATTGAAGTTTTTCTTCTTCATATGTTTAACATCTACATAGGAAGCCCTAAGTAAAATAATTTTCCTTTGGGCCTATGTCATTTTTGGGGATGCTGTGGGGAGGGTCTTTTAGAGGAGAGGATGGAGTAAACATGGGTCTTGAAGAGATGCTATGGCACTAGTTCCTCGGAGCATCTTCCAACAAGGACAACAATCTCACTTGACTCCTGTGCTCTCAAGATTGCAATGCGTTTCTTGAGATAGAGGATCTATCAAACGGACCATTCGTTTTTAAATGTAATGACTAAAGGTAAAGTTTGATGGATTTTTAGCTATTCCAAGAAACATAAATAGATACATGAGTGAAAAACTTTTTATTCAATTTATGAATATTTATTTAATAAGCCTAATTTTGGTTAATTTTACAGTAAACTAGCTTGCACTTGACGTTACTCTACTTTCTATAAATAAAATATGCATATATTACAAATATTTATAAATCTTCCGGGAGAAATTCTCGAAATGATAATGAAAACCCTATCAAAATCCGTTGCGTAGTTTAGAAGAACTAATCGCACAAACAGACAGACGCGGATAGCGACTTTATTTTAGTATAATAGAGAAGAGATAATATGTTTTTCATTTAGTGAAATGTGCAAACTTTGACCAGATACCCGGAGTGGAATAGAGCTTATTAGAGCTGGTGGCGAAGTAGTGATCGATTGATGTAACGAGATCCGCCGTAGCCCCACAAGTGGGGGGAGGGGTGAGGGGGGAGAGTTTGGCGTTTGGGTTGGTCGAGAGGGGTCCACCCCAACCCTACAACCACCCCCACCTCCAGACACCCCCTCAGTACTACATGGTCGTGTGCGTGCGCGATGTGAACACGTGTGTTCAATATATGTACACGTCAAAAATATCGTTATTAATTCTAACTTTAGTTCAAAAAATGACCTTTTTCAATAATAAAATGTATTTTAAGCGGCCGCTACACTACTCGCTTCGACGCTTCGACGAAGTCCTCGACGAAGTTCGAAGTGCGTGCCCACACACTCGTGTACTTCGCGAGTAACTCAGTCCAACCAGTCAGTGATTGGTTTATTTATGCCGTGACGCTTCGAGTCCTTTGACTCGGGCGCATTTACCGACAACAATCGGAAGTCTTGCGAAGCGAAGCGAAGATGCCCGAAGCGAAGCGAAGTTCGTGCCCACACTATCGTATTCGGTCAACTTCGATCAACTTCGCGAGTAGTGTAGCTGGGCTATTACACTATCTCGAATGCATAAAAAACCCGCTGCCGCGGTTTAAAGACTTCAACGCTTCTTTTTGAAAATATCAGAGGGCGCCACTTTTGTTTACAACAATCCCAAACTGTACAGATTATAATATACTATCAGATTGAATGCAGAATTGGTTTCGAAAATAGAATTGATATCAAAAACTTTTAAGAGAAAGTCAAAATAAATACAAATAAAAAAGTATTTTTAGTTTTCATGACCTTTTCTCACAAAATTAATTTATATATTTATCTGAACGTTCGACCATATAATTAATGTACATGTTATGCATGTTTTTTTTAATTTGCACAACATTGCGAAATATTTACTGTGTCCCTTTACTGAGTATGAAAAAATTATATTCCATGGAAATTTTTGCTTACATTGTTTGCGTTAATCCGAAGCACATCAAATTTCGTGGTCTGGGGGAATTAAACGATATATTGAAAACTGTGAATATGATTTTAAGGCAATGAAAGGTCCTGTCTCTGATTGAATCACCTATAAAACTCTCCCTGATAACAAGGTGAAAACTCTGTGAACGTTATCTATATTGTAACATAATTTATTGAATAATGTCGGTAATTTTTATTGCCGCGTTCGAAGTAATGAATAATATTGATTTTTATTCCATCTGCCGCTTCCCCCTTGTAATACAGAGTAACCCCTATACGAAGTTGCTATCGATTCGTATACAAATCGATAGCGTACTAAAATAATGGCAGGGATATATCGCTTGGACCTTACTAGATATTGTGGTTATTCAAAAAAAAAACTTAATATTTCCATTTGCGAAAATTAACAAAATCAATGCGTAAAATATCTCCGATACGTGTGTGGTTATATTTTGGTTACGTGAGGAGAAAAAATATTGACTGGATACTTAATAATGTAGAATTCATTAAATTAGGAAATACATAAAAAAATAAATCTGCTCTTTACTGGGGATAATATTTTTATTTGTTTATTCGGTTATTAGGTAATTATTTATCTGACGACACTTAAATTTTATATCAGATCAAGGCTAAAAGTCTACGAAAAATATCAGAAATTTTTGCAATGGAGAATAATAGAGGTGACTTGGATATGCATCCAGCATTCATTAGCTGACAGTGGCGACACTTTTATTGAATCCATAAATTTTGAACGCCATAATCTTAGTTTTTAGGTTAACTCTGGAGCCCGATCAAAAGTTCGGTTATCACAAAATACCCACATCATATTAATTTATGTCCTTATCAATAGGAAGATAGAATTATCCTAATCTGAATCCTGTATTCCCCTCAACAAACCTTGTAACTGAAAAATTCACTTGTATTCTCACACTTTTTATTGTATTATTATTTTTTTTTGAAGAAAGAAACATTCTCGGGTTACGAATAACCCAACAACATTTGAAAATCTGCTAGTACCACCACAGTAAGCGGAAAATGTTGCTTGTGTTGTGATGGAGGACTTAGCCAGCCGAGGAATTGAACACACTACACCTGGGTGGGACCCAAACGCGATGTCAACGCAGCCACCGACCGGTCTTACTAATATCATTTGCTGTCAGCAGCGGAAAATTAATAATTGGCACATCTACCCAATTTTCTATTTTTATTTATAAAATATATTATAGTGTGTTAATTATAAGATTATGCTGTTTACTCAAAAAAATACAAAAATATATATTCATGTAACTTTTGTGTGGATTTTCTGATTATCCAAGGAAACCTAAGTAAAATGCCAAATGATAATAAAGATAGTTACTTAAATACGTGTACTTCTTTTAGTAGGTACTTCGATTACGTAATATTAACCCATCAAAGGTCATCAGCACGTGTGTGTAGTCAGTAGGCAAGTATTGATTCGTTGGGTGTGTGTGTAAGGCTTCCTCAATACGTTTTCGTTCAAATTATTGAAATTTCGTGTCAACTTCAACATTTCCATAAACAAGACATGAAGCGTGTCAGTATTTCGAATTAGGTCGAAAATGACCACCATTGAAATCACATGACGGCTCGTTTGAACTTTTACAGTGAAAACAGAGGTTTTAGTATTTAAAAAATATGAGCTCATTATCGAACAATCATTAGGAGCTCGGCGGTCAGTAGATTAATTTCTAACCATCAAATGTCACCCACTGAACTACAAATATCGATGTTACGCTTATTACTGGTGTTACCGATTGAATTCCAAACGCTGAAATCACTTAGCGAATGCCAAACATCGATGCATAATGATCGCTTTCCATTGATGTTACCTTTTGAATTCGTATTTCTGATGTTACCCATTGAACATTATCCACGCAAATTAACTGATAAAGTATTTATCACCCATGATTTAAATCTCTTATTTCAATGTTTTATGTCAAAGGCTGTAAATCATGCCCTATGAACATTAAATGAATTCATATCTTAAAGACCAGAAATTTTGTGACTTAACATTTTACATTTACATGACTATCAAAATTGAAGAGTTATGACTTATGAGTGGAAAATACCATTTGAACCTGAGAGTACCTGCTTACTTAAGCGTAAGGAAAAGCTTGCGATTGCATGAAGACAATCACTATATTATGAGGTACATCCTACATGCAAATTACGTAAGTAATAATAGATAATAATGCTTAATTTTCACCTAAGCCATGCTTAGGGCGGACACCTGTCGGAAAATATGGAATTTAGTGTTGGAAATGTTAGGGAATTTAACAAACCAAAAATTTAAATTACTTTATACTATTAATAACTTGTTCACATATACAAATATGACGTATTGTACCATAATAGTAACTAAATAATAACATTTGGATGATTTGTATCTATAAATATTACCTTAAAAACTATGTTTATTCATTTTTATTTATTTTTCGGAATAACTTTATTGAGTAAAACCTCAAATTGTAATATTTAATTATTGAAGACAATATTAGCGATTTCTAAACGAAAATCTGAAACAGAAAAGGATACGGTCACATCTAGGACTCGAACCCAGGACCCTTGTCTTTCCGGGACACCGCTCTACCAACTGTGTCTCGGAAAGACAAGTGTCCTGGGTTCGAGTCCTAGATGTGACCGTATCCTTTTCTGATTTTTCTGTTTCAGATTTTCGTTTAGAAATCGCTAATATTGTCTTCGATAACTTTCATGTTTATTCATTTGATTTTTTTGTTGTTCCATGTCTCGAACACGTAAAAAAATTACTGATTTAAAATATTATTAATTTAATACAAAATGTGGTCAAAATATTCGTATTCCTGTTAAAAACGGTACTACAGGCCTTTAATGAATGAATCGACAGGTTTCCTAACAAAGAATCAGTAAAACGCGAATGCGTTATGAAGACGGCGGAACGCGTGTTCATAAAAATACTAATGTTTCGTACTTCATTTTTTATGTTATATTTTTATACATCTGCATGAACACGAGTTCCGATATACATTCTGAATGGACTCATATTTTATCAAGAAATGGATGGCAATCACGTTTTTAACAGGATAAATAAATACATCAGCCATACTCGTATTTTTTCGTGTAACATTATGTGAACGGTCTGATTTCCAGTTGAAATGTTTATGCTTTTATTTAATTTTTCTGCGTTTTATTCTGTTTCATATTTCATTCAGATTTACTAGTATTATCTTCTTTTTGAGTAAATTTCCAATAATTTAAAAACATTACAGACTTTTGACCTAGGTTTAATATTATGAGCTCTTTCCTTATGTTCTCAAATCCCCGATATTACAATTGCTACGTTTGTACAAGGTTAGGAAAATAAATTAATTTTGCTAAGACTGCATATTTTAGTGAATTTCAACAAAGAACTCTCAACAAAAGAGTCGTATTGCCGTAGAAAAATAGGCATCCACTACACTCTTGCACAAATTTGCATAATACAGTCATATAAACTAAGGAATATTTTTGAAAAATGTTGCACAAGTTTTAACCATTCATGGTTGTTTACGAGGTCTTGTTCCGTACAACTTTTTGGGCCAAGCGAAAGATGTTGAACAAACGTTTTCATTTTCGGCGTTTGTTGACATTGAATACATTGTTTAGGACAGTCTACGGTTCTTATTGGCTGCACGTTTACCTGCAAGACTAGCAATTATACAATGATATTTCTTCGTTATGACTGTGAATCAAGATAAAAGTAGACGCCCCGTGGTATATTTTAGTTTTTTTTTGCATGTTTTCATTTTATATCCTTTTTTATTTTATTAGCAACCTGACAATTTATATCGAAACTTCGATACCAAACTAACTGAACAGTGATGCCATATCCCAAAAAAAGATTCACATACAAGTCTAGCTAAATTATGGTGAAACAGATTATGTATAAAATTAGGTGAAATTATTACTACATTTTCTGTAAATTATGTAACATTAATTTTTTTATTTAATAAAATAATAATATATATTTTTTGTAAGCTTTTAATTTTGCACTTAATTAAGAAGAAAACGGTGATGATAATAATACATTATTTATAATGCTTCATCAAAAACAATCATTGTTTAACTTTCCTTTGAACAATAGAAAAAAATAATGTTTTACTTTAAAAAAAAAACAACACGCAAATAAAGTCAGTTTCATAAAAAAGTTTGATAAAAATCATAATGTTTTTTTGTTGTTACTATTAATCATGTTTAATTTGTAGACCTCCATTTTAAATTAAATAGTAACATTAAAATATTTAAAAAAAATTTTGGTCTTAAAGTTAGATAATATATAAATTTAATTGTAATATATTCATGTCGACAAATATAATAATTCGATTAGAGACATTGTGAACCCATACTAAAGTTCAAGAACTACATTTCTAGATTAGCGATTTCCCCCACGTGACCTATGCTAAAACATGGTATCTCACTCAAAATACATATAATTTGGTGACAGGTAAAAAACTATTTCGACGTGGTTTTTAAAAAAAAACCATCGAGGTATAAATGACCCGAAAATCCATGAAAACATGGTGAAAACCATGCATATGGCAACACTGTTACTAGGTAAGACAAAAATAGTATAGTTTTTTTATTACAACACATGCAAAAGTTTGCAAAAACACTAACGCGTTGCATGAAAAGTTGCGGTGTGGAAAGTCAGATACAGGGAAGATCAAACTATAAATTTAACCTGCAGTTACATGCTTCATAGTCTTCACAATATTACCAACTTACAATAGTAAATTTACGATTTACGCTTTCATAAAGAGTGTGATGACCTCATTTTAATTACGTTTAGTAAATATTTCTGATACTTAAAGTCTAGATTATGCGTGGTTAGAGTGATTGATGTTCCGCTGACTTCCGTCGGCTTCCGGTCCCCGGTTGAGGATTCATGGCGGGAACGTAATCGACAGCATCCGAAAGCGTTAACGGACTCAAAACTAAAAATAGCGCCATAAAACACGTGATGGAACTCGAGCGAAGAAAGAAATATCATTCGGGAGTGGGAGGGAGTAAGAGAGAAGGGGGCAACACACGGTGATGGCGCGGAGGAACTATTTTGGCGGGAAATAATAATTGGGTCCGGAGAATGAAAGCCAAGTTGGGATATAAATATTTTCAAGGGAGGTATAATAATTAATTTAATTAGATAAAACACCTCATGGGCGAAACCGAATTTAAAATTTCTCGAGGAACTAAAACACGGCCACATAATCTCAAAGACTCTTCGCGAATACATAGTTATTGTATAGGTGCGATCAGAAGGTCTAGTACGGACGATCAATAAAGCCCTATATCAATAAGATATTGACGAAATAGGTCATCTATGGTCAGCTAGCGATATTTGCGAGCACGATCAGAACATGTTTCCGACAGTCGGTTGACAAAAGCCGCTACTTTTAGCGCGGCCTCTTGAGTGGGGTGAACTAACTAGGCTCTTAGAACTGAAAGAATTCGTATACACGATCAACAGACTTTCTTCATTCAACCAAGACGTGATTAATTGATTCCGATCCTGTTTCGAGAAACAAAAGTTCTTAGTTTTGGCTAATTACCCCATGAACTAATTAACTTCTTTTTCAGTTTAAAAAGTACACGCGGACTGCCAATATTTTTGAAGATAATATTTCAATTTATTAGTATTGTTTAGTTTTACGTAGCCGTCTGACGTCAAGGAATGTCAATTTATAGGGAGATGCACCAGTATTGCAAGTGTGTGTCGATTCTAATTTATTGTAGTATGGATAACAATCATTGCGACCATGTTCGGGAAATCTATATAAAATCATCGGCAGATACGCCTATTGGTCCGATATTGTCGATAGTTATCGATTTCACTGTGCTAGACTCCCATTGCTTGCAAGTTTGCGAAAGATTTGTCAAAGTTTGTGAAAGGTTCTAGTAAAAGAAGTTGGAAGATAAGTTCTCTTGTTCTTATTTATATTCTTTACACTTACCTAAAACATTGTGACGAGTTTAAAAACATGAATAAAATAAAATAAAATACTTTTTGTTTTAAAACCACGAGTTTTTAATAATTTTTATAACCGACCGGTTTCGCTTTACTCAAGCATTTTCAGGGTACAAATTAATTTTTATTTTATTTTATCAAATATGTCAAACCACAAAGTGATTTCTTTCTACAATAATATTAAAACATTATTTCAACAATTTCAAAGCCAACGATGGGAAGTATCATGGAATACAAACTTTTGTTGAACTCATTTAAATAACTGATCGCAATAATCATCAAAATACAAAAAACCCCTACCAAGGCCACCAAAAAAAAACTATCTTTTAAACCTAATGTGAATCTGCCGTTGAAGAGTCACATTTTATCTTCGGGGAAAAGGCAATTCACGCCACTGAGTTTTAACTAATAAAACATAAGCACTCTGCAAATTTACTGTTTTGAGATAAGGGTGAATTTATTCGCAGTCATTATCCAGTAAATATGATCCTGTGTACTGTCTACTGTCTAACAACTACCTATCAACAAGAATTAGATAATGAATAATGGTGTATGATGTGCCGTGTAATCATCCATAGGTGAACTTCCGTTGTAACGAGTACACAGTTCCTGTTCTCACACATCATAATATTTTACAATGTTCCACTACTCAGGTATTCATTGAAACTACATAACGCTGATATTATTTTATTATAAATTCCAACCTAAATTATGTAATAGTTTACAGATAATAATAGGCCCAACCACAGTGATAAATATTTTATACGAATTAAACTAGGTGATGAATACAAATATGCCGTTTATGTGTGAACGACTAAAATCAATTTGAATCAAGATCTTAGATACATTTTCATAATTGTAGAACTTATCATTAACAGTTGGGTCATAGACATTGGGCTCTGCTCTGGACCTAATATACACTTAAGCGGTTAGTGTTATAGGATCTCGTTATGCTTTATGTATGTTTTATTAACTTTCCATTTGCACATTTTGTTAATCTAGGAAAGTTGAAAAATAATATTTTCATTTAATCTAAATATAATGTTATTTCTCAAGCGTCCCGAAATCACTCTGGTGATCAACTCTCTAGTCTCTAGCTCGTGATCAACGTTTTCGATGTCGCTCTAGCTAAGGGCAAAGACGATACTCAGTAAAAATTTTGTTAAACATTTACAGACTAAATCAGTATTAACATTCAATTTCATTAGGGATAACTTTTTGACGCTTAAACCTCGTTTTAATATTTAATCATTGACGAAGATAATATCAACAACTCTCAATAAAAATATGAAATAGCCAGACAAGGAAAAAAAGGTAACGGTCGCAACTCGGACTCGAACTCAAGATTAAATAATAACAAATTGAAAACAGTATTACGACGTATTTGAGATCTTTGCATCGCCACTAAGGTTCACGGAATTTCAGAAGAAATATATGTACAGGTGAATACAGGATACATCTGTGTCCACATTAGGTAAGAACACAGAAGTATGACTGCAAATTCGTGTAGTTTTTTTCTCTCATCCGATACCTACGAAAATAATGGATTACACAAATTTACAACGTGGTTGGCTCTGTATTATCTTTTCGTTTGGTTCCATCAATCATCATACCTACCACCGTGGCCAGCAATAATGTTTCCTGTCAAAATGTCCTCAGTAAAAATATTTACAGCTAAAATGTTCCTTACCAAAATTTCCCCTGTCAAAACGCACACTGCCAAAATATTCCTAGTTAATAGTCGCAAAGTCGGTTACGTTAGGTTAGGTTAGGTAAGGTTGAGTTAAGTAAGGTTAGGTTAAGACATGCTGAGTGTGCTGCCTGACTGCGCCAATATAATGACATTTAAACTGTTTCTAATTGGGAGCATTTCGGCAAAGAAAATTATTAATGGGAACATTTTGACAGGGATCATTTTAACTAGGGATATTTTTACTGTGAACATTTTGATAGGGAACATTATTACCTAGAAACCACCTAACACGTATCTGATTTAAAATTCTGAGAAAAACTATCCGAATTTGTAACTACTTGACATTTATTTAACAAAGTATTTATGTTGACAATGAATAGCTGAAGTTTTATATGAAAACCCACAACCATGTGGTAAAATAGAATTATATGACATATTACGAAGCCACGAGTTTGAGTGGTAATGTGACCACATCATTGTTTATTTAACGCCCAATTCCCGGGAGATTAGAACTTAATTTCTCAGGGTGAAAGAAGGTGTCGGAGATAAGAAACTTCGATAAGGACGAGATATGTTGATATCTCCAACTGTGTATCTGTTAGTAATATGATGGTAAAGGATTATTATATACGGTATTACTGGTTGTTGAATAACTAGCTTGAAATGATATCGATTCATTTTATGATTTTGTGAGATGTAAATATAAGTAAATTTAAAACCTAATTACAAAACTAACAGTAGTTAGAACGTACAATCAAAGCAATGAGTAAAAACACGACAAATAAATGTGGCTCTACACAGGTCTAGACAATAGACGATTATCATTCTCATAAATCGTTATTTTCATTATCACGTTATTATTACATAGACAACCTGCAAAACTAACACCTTGAGAGCGTTTCAGAACGAGTCATAATATGTAAACCTAAACATGATTGGCCGAAATGCCGAATTGGAAGCGAAGCATAGAGCGTTCGCCAAGTAGGTAATAGCATATATATTTCCTTGTGATCATTTCACCAAGGTATTTAGTTCGCACTTAAGTGATTCCTTTAGACAACGGTTATTTTGGAAACACTTGATGGGATGCCAATACAAAAAGCACATTTAAAAAATATATTATTATGACATTTTGTTTATTACTTATAGCCATAGTAGGCTTATGAGTTTTCCTCAATCTTAAAAAAAATCAAAAAATCTAAAAATTGGCTGTGAACCGGACGTACCAATGAGCAGCCTGCTTTGGGCGACAGATATGAAGTACGTTAGCAGTTACCAGATACTAGCATTGTTCGCCGGTGAGAAGTACCTACACATCCACAACCGCGGCTTGGTTCATATTGTGCAGTGCCAGAAGCCTATATTATATGGACTGTGCCGCAGGACGTATGACGGTGTGACGTCACGCGTCACGGCTCAGCGCTGCAGACACCTGGCTTCTCTCTTGTACTGGCTAGCTCTGTACGTTCCGGTACGGAGGGAGAAGGCGCCCACTACGGACAAACTGAGCCAATTTTTTAAAAAAGGGGTTAATGATTATGTCCGATTTAAAATATTTGATACAAGATGTGATATCAATAAGAAACCAATGTCAATTTTTATTCGGTTTTTTTCTTCTTCCGGTGACCTCTTCTATCGGAGGTCAGCTATCACCAGAGCAATTTTCACCGCGCATACTGCAGACCGAATCGATTTTTGAAAAAGAGCCTTCAAGAAACAAGAACAATTTATGCACGAAAGAAATTTCGCAAACGTACTTTCGACTTGATCTCACTTTACAATGGATTTTTTTTGTTATTGAATCCAAAAATAATGTGATACAGAAGAAACCGTGGATTTTTCACAAAAACTTAACTTCATAATTTTTAGGTGTGTATATTTATCGGACAGATGTAGATGAAGATTGAAAAAGGATTGAAAGATCAGGGGTCTGAGAAAGTGGCTATAGGATCCCGAGTAAAGCGAAAACATTTTCGGATGAGGACAAATCCCTCTATGGGATGTAGCGCAATAAGGATGATAATGTAAGGAAAAGTTTACTGTAACCAATATACTTTTTATGCGTATTTTTTTTAAATTAAAGAATATTTACTGGAAAAGTGTTGATTTTTGTGAACACGTTATGTGCGTTTCCCGGTACACCGACCCTAAAGCCTACTCTCTCCGCACAATTCATTCGGACTTTGTGTACCGAAATATAACGCTTGGGTAGTGACGAAAAGGATCCCAAACAATAGGCCCGCTACTGGCGCTGTCACCGAGCCCCGGGCTACGGGCGATGGGCCCATTCTGGCGCAAGCGTAGGTACTCCACTTAACATGTAATACGAAACAATAGACGCTAAACAGGAATAGACGCAATATTTTTAAAAATTCGTCAAACTTCGAACACATTTTATGAACATTTTTAATAAAAAGGCTGTTGAATATCCGATTTATTGATAATGAATATATAACTATTTGAGTGTTCGAGTTCAAATTATACCAAAGTACGCCAAGGTCAAATTGACGTGAAATTATTCAAAAATAATAATTCATGAATAAGCAATTGATTTTGTGGGAACACACGACTCACACGAATCTATATGTTAATAATCCTATTACTACAGGGAATTCTTTTGAAAAATTGCAATACATACTGATAGAACACACTTCATGATTTGTTAAAATGGTAGTAAGACAATTAACGAAATGGCGTCGCCTTGCTAATCTGAAATGTGCATACATGATAATCTTTAATTCACGACAATCAATTGTTAGACCAGAATTGGATGGTTGAAGCAAGCAATGCGAACTCGTGTTCCAGAATTCACACAAATTATTACATTATTACAAATGTGAAATTCTTTATAGCCCGCAACTCTTGTTTTATACAATTAATCGTTTATTTTGCGCTGCCTCACCTAATCAGTTAGAATTTCAAATGTTATTTTAATCATGGTTGCAGGTTATTTGCTAGTTTTGTAATGTGATCGGTATATCACTAAAATGACCCTCTAATATCTAGCAAGATGGCATTCAAGTGAAAACACAAATCATTTCACAATTATTTTGTTACGATTTATGATAATTTGCCACACGTTTCACGACCTCTAATTATCAAAGTCCTTCTCCCCTCACTTCCCTTATTCAATTTCAGTATCAACCCGGAAAGAACCCGGAACAGTTTATTAAGTCTGATTGAAGACGTGGCGGGGACGCACCGCCACGACACGGTACATTGCGCCGTGGTCTACCGTGAAGTAGATCGCGGGTTCAGTACCCAGGAAGTGCCCTCGGATATCCGGTAACGTGCGGCAGGAATGGGAAGGGGTGAACCAACACCTGGTGGGCCACGCGACCCACACTTTGGCCGGACAGATCGGTGACCAGGGGCATATGGCATATTCGTTATGATTTACTATTCCCCACTGTTGTTTTTGTAAAGAATTTATTCACCTTTGACGGGAATTTCCTAATCTAAAACCTGGCTTAATCTTATCTACGATAAACAAGTGTTGTGTTATTTTCTTAACCCCTTTGGAAATATTTAACAATTTTATAACTTTTACAAATGCGTTTATTTGCATGGTAAAGGGTTAATGATGCAAAAGCGATGGTAGCAGAAGTTGGGGACGCCTGAGGAGGACATGGCACGATTAAGTGAATCAGATACTCGAGTCGGACCACGCCAAGAGTCAGAATAATAGAAGAGTATGTACGAGACGATGTAAGAATGTGAATGAGGCAAGAAGTATGTGGCAAGACCGAATTGTTTGGCGATCCGTCCTGTCTGCCTACCCCTGCGGGGAAATGCCATGATGGTTATTTAGTTAGTTAGTTTTTAGCAAAGGGTTACGTTCATGAGAGATCTTATTTTTTCACGATGTAGCCAAAGTCATAGGCTTTTAAATAAGGACTATAATATAAAAGACAAGTTCCTTGCAAATAAACGCTTGTTCAATTTTATAAAACTGATAAATAACTGTTTACCATACATAAATGATTGTCTATCAATTGTATAAAATTTATGGCAGATTTATTATAAGGGGGGTTTGGGTTTTAGGGCTTTACTAATAAACGAGTTTTAAGTTTTATAAAATTGATAAACAACAACTAATGAATCTTAAATTTGTATAAAATTTAAGATAGGGTTTTTCCAACATTGGCTAATGATTACTTGTACATGTTACTAATCTACCCTTCATGGGCGCATCAATATTTTCGGGGACAGATCTGCCATGTGAATTTAAATAATATAAAAATTTGAATTAGAACTTCGCTCATAGAATAGATCAAGTCGTAGAAGAAGAAAAGATCAATCAACATCTTTACAGCTGTTAGATTTCCAGCTTCCGGATCAACACGATGTAGGTAATTTTGATATTTTTCTTGGAGTAAATAGCCTGCTTTAAGCTCCTTGTTGTTCTTTCTATTTGAAGCAACAGCTGATCGCGATTTGTCATTGTTCGAGTGATTCGTAAGAATATTCTGCAGCCCTGTCGCTTCTCTCCTTTGTTGGGATTTAGCAGCTGCCATCGATCCAGGTATATTTTATTAGATTCGAAACGAAACAAGGAAAAATCGGATCTGTATTAAATTATAAAAATATAAAAGAATATCATATTAATAAAGGAAGATGTCAAAGGAAATGATATGTAGTTCCCATATTTATTTGCGAATCTTAAGTTAGATCGTACCTACATAATTTTTTTATTAAGTACCTAAACATAATTCTACAATTACAATTCTCCTGTCTGGAACCCACATTATAATATACATGTACAGCTGTTGAAAGAATACAAAACAAATTCTTACGTTTTATAAATTTTAAAATGGGTATTCCAGGAATTATGTTGAACTACGACACTGAATATGCTCAAATTGCCAGACAGAAGAATTTTCACTGCCTTGGTATTTCTATATAAAATTCTAAATGATTTAGTTGATAGTCCATTATTGCCAGAATTGATAAGCTTCCACAACGTAATACAGAAGTCAGGATTTATTTCAGTGCAGAAATTCTGGGACTAACTACCATATGTATTCCTATTTGCCCAGGAGGGAAACAATTATACCAAGTCAGTGGACATCTTCAATTTATCTTTAAACTGACATGAAATGTTGTTAATGAAGCAATTCAGTTATGTACAATACATAATGTATATTTCTTAATATTCATATGTAAAAGGCCAGAAAAGGGGCGTTAATTAATAAATAAATAATATTCCTAACCTTGCTATTTTGAATTCACCATATTTTTTATATCTTTCTACTAATGAGAAATGTGTATTGATAAAATGAAATAGTCCGTCCAAAAGTCTTTTAAATTTCTTGCAATAAAATATTAGAATTACTTATTATAAAGATGGGTGAACTATTCCATCTTCGATTTTTTGATATAATATCTCTAAAATATATTTTTTAATAATATGGTTACATGCACAATTAAAACGCGTACAGCATTCAACATAATGCATTGTTGTTCTGTATGTAGAATGAGTCGCTAAAAAGTTTATTAACCTTTCCATGCTGAGTGTAGTTGTTCCAGAGTCCAGATTTAACCGCTCGGTATTATTAGTGTCGCGGTCGCGTCGGAATAGTTCCCCGGTGGTTGGTATCGCCAAGTTTGATTGATTAATTAACCATTTGAAGTTAACATCCGTTAGCTTCGTAAGAGCTTTGAAGAAAACTCTAACGGGATTCGACATGTCTAGTTGTGAACTTTGCGGTCGAACTATGAGGAAGTGTTACATTGATTTTTAAATATTTACGAATTTTGCTGACTTGGCTTCTTTCCGGCGATTTATTATGATTTATCTCTATCCGAAGATATTTACTCGATTATCAAACTTTGAAAGCTTTTGAAAATCCGTAGTCAAAGTTCGTAAATTTTACTTCTTACGCAGTGGCTTCTATAGTATGATGAAGAATTTATGACTGGAAATATTTACCTAATCTCGGCTGAAACAATGTTTTTGAATTTACGAATCCTCTCCCGCATTATGCCTTTACGAAATTATTGTTTTCTATTTATTTAAAATTGTTATTATTTTAATGATGCCCAATTTTTTTAATGCTTTAGTTATTACTATTTTCTTTAATGTGAATACTCACAATAGTCCCAGCCGTCTGGAGCCACTGAGACTATGGCACCCCTAATTGGGGTATGCTGTGAGGCTGAAGGTAGTGGAGAGGGGAAGGATATGGGAAGAGGTATGTGGGAAAGTACTTGGCAATTCAGATCTAGTCCCCAAACACGGCCAAAGCCATTTCAAGCAACGTTTCAATTCTGAATAGTGGTCTTGCAACAGGGCGACACTGAGAGTATCTTCCACTCTGGAACGTGCCGCAAATATACTGTAAGTTATTTTAAATGAGTAATTCGTGAAATCACACAAATTAATCAAATAAAATATACTTCCACCTCCAGCTTATCCCTCGACCACATAGGCCGTCGTGAAGAAACATTTCTACTATAGACGTACTTATCGTTATTGTAAATTACCTAAGCAAGCTAGACTTCAATTTCTTTTTTGTTTTAAATAAAAACATTAAAAAAACAGTAGGTATTGAACAGTTAAGGTCGGGGTGAGGGGTTGGGCAGTTACTCGACTGTGTGACCGGTGACTGCAAGTAGAAAAGTTGTTTTCGAGGAAAAAAAAATCAAAAAAGTCACCGGAGATCAAAATTGAATTAACTATTTTTTCTCAAAATAATGTCAGAAATCACTGGTTAAAGTAAATCAAGCACGTCCTTTATCCCAATGTTTAGTTTTTATAAGTCTAAAATATCAGCAAATGAAACCATAATCATATTTACGAGTACATGTATTTTTACCATTAGCATTATTTACACAACGGTCTCAAGTTTTTTTTTGCACCCGGTGTAGTAAGTCATGCACCACAAGAATGGGGAAGATGCCTAACAGGGTGCTCAACCCAAAGCACGTGACCGGATAACAGCTGTTGCGAACAAGAACCGTATCGCACCAATTATTACACACAATGCAATGGTTGCTGGCCGAGTCTAAACTTTAATATCCTTTCTAGGTAACAAACACAACCCAAAGCTGTCACGCTTTGGGAAATGCCAGACTACTGTTGTAATATTTCGCGTAGGTACTGTTTACGTCCTTCATGCGTCAATATAAATACATTCAACATCGATATTGGAAGAAAGCCAAACAAGAGGTCTTTTGTCAGAAGACATGGTGAAAACTGGATTGATTGACTGACGTTAGTTTAAAGGTTAAAATGGTGAATAAAAAATTATACTTAAAATTTTTCCGATTCGATCCAAGGAAGGCGAAGAAAAAAAAGTCGTATTCCATCAAAAGATTATGTGGTCAAAGACATGCCGAGTTTGATACTCTCAGAACAGAATTCTTTGAATAAAACAGAACAAAAAAATGTTCAAAAACCTCTGCCAGAATACGGAAAAGTTGAACAATTGTATGGGGGGTGTGTTGGTAATCGAACTTACCAGGTGTAAGATTACCCCGTGGCTTGGCTCCGAGGATGGCGAGATTAACATTAGCCTTCCTTCCGTCAATAATGGGGTTCGGGTCCTTGCACGCTCTCTCTGCTGATGCTCGATCGCCCATTATAACCTGAAAAAAGAACAAATATTAGAGTCAAGAATTTTCGTAAATTTAATGGGTATTTTCGCAGACACAATCTTGTTGCGATTTAGTTTGGTTTAGAAGATGGACAAATCTAACAGATTAAAAATAATCTAAAAGTATTTATTGCAAAAATGGGTATGGCAAGATTGAAAACTGTCTGTCGAATTTATACCACCTGGCAAACGAAAAATACCAGTAAAATTCCGGTTGCACATAAAATATTGTTAAATAAAATATTGTTATAAATGTTAAAATTTTTGTTTGTTGGTCATTTTTTTAATCGCTTAAAAGAATCGTATTTCATTTTTTGAAATAACCTAATGAGCGACACCTCAAAATGTAATATTTAATTATTGAAGACAATATTAGCGATTCCTAAACGAAAATTTGAAACAGAAAAAGATAGGTCATATCTAGGACATGAACCCAAGCCTTGTTTAGGAATCTTTAATATGGTCTTCAATAATTAAATTATACCTGGGGTAGCCACATCCTTATTGCTTTGTGACCGGTTTGCTTTGAAAAAGCAGTATTCTTAGATTGATTGAACCGATTAAATTCGGCGAGCACGAGATCAGGATGTGTTTAATTATTTATTTTAAAGTATTTTCATCGAACATTAACCGGTGGCATTAAAAGTTTCATCTTCTAATGGCGACTAGCTGTTAACAATGCAATATCTTGCACTAGAGGTACGTCCAGTAAATTTCAGTAAAAATAAGGCGACGGGTGAAGAAATTGTTGAATAATTAAATTGTAAGGAAAATAACGTTGGAATTTCCATACGCTTTTTTAAAAATTATGATAACGTTGCCATGATCGATTGAAGGTTTTTGCATTCGCATATTGCAGAGCAAACTATGGTGGTTGCACATTCCCCCTCTGCTTCAATGTAGCTCATCACTATAATAAGGGTTGTTTAAATCAACTTTTCACCAAAGGAGTGAAGCAATATTGCAATTAAATATCTGCTGTGTGGCTAGTAGTACACGGAGAAAAATGAGTACTGCTAATTTCTAATCCGGTTGTAAACGGGATTACAGGCCGTTTCCCACAGACATATGTCTATGCCGTTTCCAGAAAAACTTTTAGTAACTTTCTAATGTATAACACGAGTTCATGCAACTAAATTTGCCTTGATAATATATAATAACGAAATGCGAAAATATTAATATTTTTATGAAGACGTGTTCCAACATCGTGATAATACATTCAAATTTTACTAAAAGTATATCGACCTGAAGGTTTTAAGGGCCTGAAATCCCATATTTAACCTGATCACGTATAATTTGAAGAGATTCTTAATAAATTTGCAATACTCAATTTTTTCCTTGTATTTTCAATTTCGTGATCAACGTAACTTTTTTTCTGATTTAGCGATTGTTTTGAATCATTAGCTATGGAACTTTGAAATATATATCTTAGTCATTTAGACGTCAAACAATAAGATTTACCTAATCGTACGGTCTATGCGTTTCTATTGCTATTCAGATCGGTGATCCTGATGTTATTAATATAAAGTGTATTGTTTATCAAACGCCCATATTATTGAATAAATATTTTGTAAGAATGTGAGGTGAAACAAAATATAACCGAAGACATAAAATGCCCCTTGTGGTTTTCTAGCGACCGTTACAGATTAAGTGCGCGACGAGTCACCTTTGTGAAGTCGCACATGAAACTGCCGAAAGGCGTAAAAATAGATTACTGTTTCGCAGTCTGTTCGGTGGAAAAAAACGTAAACAATGGATGAAAACAGCGGCTGACGAAGGATTGCGGGGACTCGAGATGGGATTCAATGGGTGTCAGAGGCCGGAGCTTTTTCGATTCAGTCCATTGGTCCGTGCATATTGGTCTATGGCTCTATATGCACGACTCCTATCTGGAACGCGACGTCTCTTCACGCTGAGGGAGGGTTGACCTGCACACTCGCGAACATTCCTTTCAGTCCATCAAACATGTCGATCGGTTAGCTGGTCGAGCAGTCCAAAGTGTCGGTTTCTATCCCATGCTACCGACGTAAGTACTTCACCATTGCACAAGCAACCTTTGACGATGGTAAGAGGAGTTCAAATATGTTTAGGTTTGTAGAAATCTGAAGGTATGTGTGTTTTAAAAAAAATCTGTGTCCTATCGTGTCGGAATCACACTCTAGTGTTAACTATTTAAGAAATATATTTGTACAGCGCCCTTGAGGTGATTTCTCACGAAAACGGCGCTATATAAATTGGCCAAATATTATTATTGTACGGTGAAACTTTAGGGGGTAAATATACATGTTACCACTCGGGCACATCTTCATAAAACTCGTTCTTCCATTATTGAAAATATAATATTTAGAAAGAAATTTACAGATTAAGAAAGAGAGAACACATAGCTTTTGCTTTGCATTTAACAGTTTACCGTAAACGTTCCGTACAATTTGAAAAAAAATATATATATATAAAGCAGAAAACCTTTTAAGGTCCAACCGTTCACCCGGTCAAAATTTGGCAATTAGTTTAATAAAAGTTTTAATTATGATTACGATAATTTTTTAATATTTATATTTTTTATTGCATATTATGTTTGTTTGTAAAATCATAATCTGAATAGTATTTCATCAGAATTTCATTGTGGGATATGTTTAAAAACTGCGAATCTATTTGAAAAAGATTGTCAAGCTGGAATATCTGATTTATATTGTCTAGGCCCGAGGACTGTAAAGTTTTCACAGACAGTTTTCTTATTTAGTAGTATATATGTTTTGTGCGGTCCTTCCTCTCTGCCTACCCCTGCGGAGAAAGGGCGTGGTGGTTAGTTAGTTAGTTTATTTTTTGTCTAACCCTTTTTTCAGTGAATCATTAAAAAAAAATTAATTTAGTTTATTGTTATTATTGAAGAAAATAAGCAATTATAAAGGGTGTGTTGTGAGGTTGGAGGGAGTTAGAAGGGAAACATATAGAGGAGAGAAATGTCAAAAAAGTACCAGGTTATTCAGATACACGACTAAAGCTATTTCAGGCAAAGTTTAGATTCTGAATGATGGTTTTTCACTACCCTGACCTTAAAATACTACGTATCTATAACAAATAATAAGTATCGAGAACCTAAATGCATAATCGCTTCCATTCAGAGCATGCAACTAGATTACTACTTTGAGTCAACTGTGTATCATCTATACAGGACAATAATAAATTTAAAAAAAACAGAGGTTTTACCACTGAGCTGAGAGCAGATTTTCCTTCTCATGGTTGATCTAAGATACAAATACGCCGACATTTGTAAATTATAATCTACCCTTAAAATTTTCTTTAAAGATGTTCCGTGCTTCAGATTCCCCGCGAATAAGGGCTGCCACAAGGGCACTCGAGACTCCTACCGTCCCTTCAGTCTGTGCAGAAGTACCTTCCCCCGCCGCTTCTACCTTCCACCCCTAGTTCCTCCGCCGTGGCGAGAGAACCTCATTAAATTAGAATATCGAACTCCGTAGTCGACTTTTTCATTCTCTGACAGAATTTCGAGAATCTTTGTTCTATAAACTGTTAAGAAACTTTCAATATACGTATAAGTAATAAAGTCAAACTAGTCATGAGTTTATAGTCCTCATACTTAATGGATAAATGTATGCATGAATTAAAAGATTAAGGTATATATGGGCGCGGAATTCAATCTGAAAGAATATTGTCTGTCGTATGCTTATTCATTTGCATGGAAGATGTACAGATTACAAGATTTTAATAAACGCGACTACCGTGATACGTGCATCGAGAGAACTCAAGTAAATTGTAATATCTTCCATGTAATGCAAACAACGTATCTACATTTCTCGTGTATTGAGAAAATGGTGTCTGAAGATTATTTGAAGATTTTTTTAAAATCCTTCAACTGCAATATACAGATATTTCATTCTGTAATCAGTATGATAGAGTTTGTTATTATTAAAAAAAACTTTACTGTTTTAAATATAAAATAAATTATATATATTTTTTTACAATTGCAAAGAAACAATAACGATGATATTAGATAAATAGCATAGGTGATCTTTTTACACAACACAGTTGGTGAATTCACAGATGTTTCTGCATTTTTTACTCAAAATCGCGTTTTGCGCACATGCGGTTATTTTGAATTGCACGAGCTGTGTGTAACGCTTTTTTAACACGTAATACCCGGAGGTTGAAAATGAAACACATGCGGCGGTGGTGGGTCCAGATTGACCCGGCTGAAATGATGAAATTAAAAGGCTTTTTATGCATTTTTCGTTCATATTCTTACTTTTATATGATATTATTGTAGTTCCTCATTAACTCATAACATATCCCCTGTGTTTCTTGTATGAATATGAAAGTTTTGGAAATTAGTGTTCCGTAAATTTTGCGGTTCGTCGATATACAGCGGCGCGGACATCCCGCGCAACAGCTAATCAACGACTGAATCGAAGACGGCCCCGACGGCCGATGCGGGTGCCGGGCGACGGTCAGGGGAATGAGGAGGGCAGTGCGGGAGAGGGGGACAGGAAGCGTTCGTCAGCGGAAACAAACATTTTTATTTCTATAATTATTAAAATTTTCGATGGTGTGCATTTACAAGAATATCGTGTATTATTTAAAATACCAGAAATAAATCACTTATTTGATAATTTCCTTGTGGCTGTACCTCTAATAGAAAGTTGTGTAAAGAGAAAATAAATTCAATTTAAAGCCATATTAAACGATGATTGCTTATGCAAATATTAGAAAATATTATATAATGGCATTCAAATTCAAGTTGAGTATTTACTTCCTCACACATTTATTTGTCACAATTAAAACCATTGAATGACACACATTAAAATATACTAAAACTTTTATTTTTCAATAAAACAAATTTAAATTAACAATTTTCATTTAAAAAAAAGGAATAAAAGCAATATTCTAAATACGAAAATACAAAAATGATTCGACGATTAATAAAATTTAAATACATAATAATTTAAATACTAACTTCATTATCACTTCCATTTCCACTTTCAGATATTTCCTCTAGTAATATTTCTTCCGGATCACTTTCAAATTCTGGATCTAATGTTTCGAATTCCAAGTCGCCATCATCACTGATCTCACTGTTCGAACTGTTAAGTAGCTTTTCGATCTCATTATCAGATAAATAATTTTGCTTTGCCATTGCGTTCGTACGCTACGAAAAAAAAATTAAAACAAAGTCACAAACAAAAATCACAATACTAGAAATGTGCCCGAATGGTTGACAACATCTGCGCGGGACTGTGAGAGACAAAGACGGAAGGACAGAGCGAGAGATATGCTGTTTCGTCGGCTGCTCGAATTCAACTGAGAAGAAATGAGTTTTTGCGTGTTTTTAAACACAATTATTCTTATAACTTTTTTAAAACGTGTCCGATTTTAATCATTTTTGAGTTGAAATGTGGGTAAATATTTGATGAAAGAATAGACAAAAGGAAATTAGCCTAAACGAGATATTTGCGGCAAAATCTTTTTTTTTTAAAACACTGGGTCAAACCAGACCCATCACCGGAGTCGAGGTGTTAACTGAATACTGCACAGGAGTCCAAGATGTCTGGAGTCAGTGGGATTATGGTTTCCCCAATGAGGGTACGCTGTGAGGCTGAAGTGATTTGGAGGGGAAATAGAAGAAGGTGGGAAGTACCTGACTATTCAGATCTGGCCACTTAATACGGCTAATTCCATTTCGAATAAATAAACCTTTCTATTTTGATTTGTGGTCTTTCACCAGGGCTATAATAAGTGTACGTAACTAGCGTATGCAACGCAAGAAAGTTCAAAGTTGTTGTAATACAGGGTGTAGCAAGACAGATAGTGCAGTTTTGAAGGGTCGGTACATCCCGTGTGGTGGGGGTAAGAACCTAGTAGAGGTGTCGGGAGTGTCGTTCCGTTTACCATGGTTTGATCCGGACAACACCAGGGCTTCGCCATCCTTACGTTTGTTGAAAATGGCCGTTCTTTCGTCGCCGCCCAGCGGGCCTTGTGGCTACAATTTGCGACTTCTTCCTGCGGAGCTACCTGAAGGAAAACATTTTTAAACATCGGCCTTACACTTTGGAAGAACTCAAAGATCGAATTCAGGAGGAAATTGCCGCTATAACCGTAGAGATGTGCCAAAATGCAGCCATAAACTTCATAAATGGCCTTCATCTTTCTGATGGCATCTTCATGATTTGATCCATAAAACGCAGAGATGTGCAAAATGGGTACCCAAAACCATTTGAAATGCAAAATGGAATTGGGTCAAAATTCATTTCCATTTGAAAATGCGAAATGCAAAATGGTTTTTAGAAAAGCATTTCAAATGCAAAATACCTATTTTCAAAATGCATTGAAAATGCAAAATGGTTTCTGAGGTCAAGCAATTAAAATAATTATAGAATATTTAAACAATTTTGTCATTTAATAATGGACATCAATATAGAACAAACATATTACATGATGGTAAATACAAAAACACCACGACTACAGATTATGAAACCACAAAAAATTTGCGCGGGACTAATGTTGCCAACGTAAAAACATAGAAACTGCTATCTAACATTTAATATTACAGCGTCATGGCCCCATGTTCAGTTGAATCAGTTCATTTGAATCAGTATTTTTTGTAATGGTATCACTCAATTGCCAGGGCTCCTACCAGGGAGCAACTTGACAAATGTAAATTATCTCTCATAGCGAGGTTGAGGACCGACTGATATTTGGGGCTTATGAAAAAAAGATGAGTGGAGATAGTAGGAAGAATGTTGCAAAAAAGCATTTAAAATGGAAAATGCATTGAGAAAAGCATTTAAAATGCAAAATGCAAAATGGTTTTTAGAAAAGCATTTAAAATGCAAAATGGAAAATACCCATTTTGCATTTTGCATTTCCATTTGAAATATAGCACATCTCTGATAAAACGATATGATGTACGGGAAAAAATAAAAAGGAACGTCTGTTTTGGTACTGTCTGTTTTGCCGCACCCTGTATTTCTCGTAATTTTATTGATTTTAATATAGGTTAACTCCTTTACGGGTTTAGCAGAGAAACGTTCAAGAGTAACACGATCGTTTTACGAGTAACTAATTGTACAAACTGGTCAAATTATTAAAGTTCAAAGATAAGAATAACCATTTAATATGAATTTAATAGCAGCTAACTTCCTTTTTCGTGTTAATTTGTATAAAATCAAAACGTTATCGGAACATGCGTTCTAAAGATATCGGTATACGATTAAAGTTATCAGGTGAATAAACATAAATTATCGAATCTTGTCAAATAATTTAGTTCGTATTATAATGTATTATTATATCAACAAACTCTAAATTTAGTTCGTATTATATAATGTATTATTATATCAACAAACTATAACTTTAATTCGTATTCTATAATGTATTATAATATTTAAAAAAAATAACTTTTCTTCGTATTCTATAATTTATTATTATATCAACAAACTATAACTTAAATTCGTATTATATAATGTATTATTATATCAACAAACTATAACTTTAAGTTTTCGGGTAAAATGTTCTTATTAGAACTATTTTTTTATTGATTATTATTTTACCTAAATATTCGAACGAATTAACAAAATTTAGCTTCAATAATATGCAGCCACATTTAAAATGTATTGATGTTTAATAGTGATTTATAGAACATAACTTTTCGAAAGCTCTTCTTAATTACATGATTCAAAAAAGAAATATTAGTTACTCACGTAATTATTTTTATTTTTTTACTAAAACAACTATTCTTTTAATGACTTTTGAAGGTTGAAGAAGAATAAAATACTAACATAACGGTCTCAACAAGGAATCTAACCCAGGATTTCTGTCTTAAGAGGAAGCTACAAACCAAAAATGTGTATAATATTGGTATACCTTACATTGTATGTAATGGGCTTTAAAATCGCTTGATAAAGGAGTCTAGAAAGTTCGATTTCAAGCACAAAACTGGGTTTTAATTTTTTTTTAGATAATTTTATAAGAAAGCAAAAAAATTAATCAAGTGAAACTGTCACAGATAATCTTAGCTATAATACTGATTTTTTTTAAAGTTGTTTCCTTTATGCGTTCAAAAATTTCTATTAAAAAAATATTTTTTCTAGTAGTTTACATTTATATTTTTTATTGAGTAATTTATTTTTTTATTTGTATTCTACTCAAGCGAAACGATAGTAAAACCTTCAATTTATCTGAAGCATATTTTTTGGTATTCATAATGTACACCAATTCGTTATAAAGATTAATCAAAAAAGTGATTTGGCATTAAGGCCTTAACTTGACAACGTCTTTAACCACTTGACCATTGGGACCTAATTAGTAAACGTATATTATACATCTTTTTGGTGATCTCATGTTTTAAATTCAGAATTAACAATATTATCTTGCAACTAATTTTTCCCATATTTTTGGCAGCTATATATTTGAATGATTACAAATTTCTAAATAATTGATTTGTAACCTAGGTCTCGGATAAACAGATCCGATTATTATTTGAATAGGATACCTATTCACTTTTTTCACAAAAATTTTGTAATGGAACAACTGTTCTTTAATAACTCTTGAAGGTTATACCATCAATGTTCCACACACAGAAAAATAAAAAAGATAACGGTCTCAACTTTGAATGGAACCCAGGATCTTTCTCTTACCGGGACACATTGGGACCAAATTATTATAACATTCAGAATTAACAATATTATCTTCTAAATCTAGTGTTACGCCGTAGTTGTAAGAACTATTATACCAGTATTGTACCTACTTGGTCATAAAATTATGTATAGTTTCAAGTCACTACTTATAAGTCTTACTTTGTAATTCAGTGGTTATTAATCTTTGTTATAAGCCACTAGTTATAAGTCATTGTTGTAAGTCACTAGTTATTAATCTTAGTTATTAGCCACTAACAATAAATCGAAGTTAAGTTAAATCTAAGTGATAGGGAATAGGTTAAATTTGTAAATTCAGTTCTTAAGCGCCCTTGACGTGATGTTCTCTCGACAACGGCTCTATAGAAATGATCTAATCATTATTATTATTACTCTTGCTTGTAACGAAAACCCATACAATATAGTAGTGTAACATGTTCAGTCCGTTATGGTGTGAGTATGGTATGGGATAATACGAAAATTGATTAAAAAAAATAAAAACATTGTTTTGTTCTGTGAACATGAAAACATCGTAAAAATTGTATTAATGACCAAAAAACTAAGCTCGTCCGTCTGTAAATAGAAAGCACAACACCCAACGACCGACAATTCTCCATTCACCGTTCATCCCATCCCCCTGCCCCTTCCCCATACATCCTTCTTCCGAACAGCTGAGCTTTTGTCGTGCGTTTAATAGCCTCCGTCCACATCTGCTACAAGCCACGCGTGGCTAGGCACAAGGGTAGAAACAGACACGTCGCAAAAAAAACATTTCGTTCATATTCGTGTGCAAAAATCAAGCTTTGTAACTGAACTCCCTTTTCATGCTAGTGTCTAAATGCAGTTAACATTGCGAGTACATAAAATTATTTTTGATGTTTGGCAATGGTAAAAAAGTGGCTTAATGTAAAAGTCATTTATGATTTTGGTTGGTTTTCAAAGATCACTTTGGAATGGTTTACTCTTTTTACTTGCGACATTGAACAGCTCGAGTGTTTTTGAATGAATTTTCAAGCTTGACTAGTCGAGGGGATCGTAAATCTTTCTACTCCGTGCCCGCTGAGTTTGGGTTCTACAGAATGCAGTCTACGCCGAACACCTGGTTAGGGTCTTCAACCTCTGGATTCAAAGCCCAAAGGGATCCTATTGCTACGTCCAGATCCTTGCGACAAGCTGCTTGTGGCAAGCTCAGGCAAGCTCTGGCAAGCGAATGGCTGGCGACCCCACACTTGCAAGCGCGCCAGTACATTTGCACTATTCGCAGCGCCCAAAGATGGCGGACGTCGAAGCAGCTGTTATCAGCTGTCATTTTTGCGCTAACCTATTTCTATTTTAAAGCGAAACAAAACGAAAGAAAGCGAAGAATTCGAAAGAGAAGATGGTGGATGATTAAAATCCATAGAAAGCGTACCAAATAATTCATTTAATATTCTAATTTTTGTTTATTAGTCCGTAAGTTGTACCAACGTGTGGATGCCACGCCAGCGTTTGCCGCAAGCGCTTGCCGCTTGGGCCAAAATATCCGACCTCGATCGGATCGGCGGCAAGCTCTCGCAAGCTCTTGCAAGCCTACGCAAGCCAAGCCACACGCGCGGCACCAGACGCTGGGACTTGTGGACGCTTGCAGAGGCTTGCCACGTATTTGGACGCGGCTTATTGAATTACTAGTAAGTTGATGAGGATTTATGGCCCTACTTATATGTCGAATAATATTACTACAATCTATCATAGAGCATAATATACTTGCATGGCATTGTCTTAAGACAATTAGGGTGGATTTCATATAAATTACAAAACACCTGCTACTGAGCTAACTCGATCGTAACCTCTATCACTTACTTGGTCGATGGTAACAATTATAATTTGCAAGAAAGATTTATTTATAGGTTAAAATGATTTCTCTTAAGAGGAACGACTGTGCGGCCTTTTTCATAGAGAAGTTAAATTTTGGATTCGAGGCCAAAATACCCGACCAAACTGAATAATTATTAGTAACAAATATCAAATCCAAATTTATTTTTTTTATGAAAAGGGCCGAGCAACGGTTCCTCTTAATACAGGGTGTCCGGAAACTCGTAGTACAAGCGGGAAACTGGTGAATCTACATCACATTTGGAGTCGATTTTGTAGTATATTTTTTTTTATTTGAGCTTTCGTTATCGAGTAAATCGAGTTTGAAGTTGATTTTTTTTTTTTTTTTTAATCAAATTCTTATAAATTATTACTGAAGATCAAAGTACCCAACTAATTAAAACTATTTGAAAGTAAAACAAATGAAGAAACTCGGATTTGAAGCATTATTTTGAAATCACCCTTCATTTAACCCGGTGTAATCATAAAATATTTCTGCTCTGCAGGGTTAAAACATCTGTTATTCAACCCTAAACACCAGAAAAAACTTTAACCCTAAAATAGCTGAAAAATATTTTTTTTTGGTTTTTTTTTTTTTTTTTGAAAATGCTCAAATCAAAAAACTTTATGTTTTTTTGGGTTCCCCATGTGGTGTAGATTCTCCAGTTTCCCGCTTGTACTACGAGTTTCCGGACACCGTGTATATGGCATTAAATTCCTAGCAAGGGAACAATAAGTCAGACACAGTAATATTTGCGCTGGGAACTTGTTTTTTACGGGTAATAAATATTTTATTGCTTTGTACATACACGGAAAATCAAGCATAGTGTCGAAACAATTATCCAGCAATTCGTGAACACAAACTGAAAATAATTTTCAGCTGGACTAAATGTATCTACCTGCGTAATGTTGAAAACCCATTATATTTTGTAGAAAAGCGGAAATTTTGAGCGTTTAAAAAGTATTTTCATAAAAGCAACCATTTTAAACAAACAAAAAAACTAAATAATATTTTATGACCTGTCACAAACGCTCACAATACACGAAATAATTCAATATCACTGCAGTTTTATAAAATAATGAGCACTACCGACCCTTTGACAAATAATAATTTCATATAAAATCGTTTTCATTCTTTTAGCACGAAAACCGGTCAAATCATTTTTTTATAATAATGCACATGATATGTGAGATTTAACCATGTGAAAATTGTTACTGTAAACAAAATTAAAATAAAATAACAAAAGTAAAATAACAAAAATAAAAATAATTATACCAAACAAAATTTAGAGCATTATATGATGATAAACTGAATATAAAACATGCAACAGTAACATAAAGCAATATAGAAACTAGAACAATACTATACATATATAAGACAAATCACTAAAACTTCATCACCAACGCTACTCTAATTTGTAGGATTCAACAAAGTACTGGTATAGATTACGTTTACTTCTATAAATAGAGTCAATAAATATATTAATAGAAATCCCAAACTTGTTTCCCAGATCATGCATATTATTGGTTAGTGAGTATATCTGATAGTTGGTTGTGTATGTATTTCAGAAGAATATTATATTTTGACTTGTATTCCTAGTCGGCACATGGAATTTAATAGTGGCAACGATGGCAGTACTGTCAATTAAGTTGTGGAACACAACCAGGTCTGACATAATTCTCCTGTCAGACAGTGTTATTAGATGCAATTGATCCATCAATCAGACACAATTAAAGTATTCGATTAGAATTCTGAGCTTAAAATTTACGTACCGTGGAAATTCGTGCTAAACTCTTTCTATATTGTTAGAGTGAACATTATACAAAAGGGACCAAATAGGTGAATTATATTCAACTTGACTTCTGACTAACGGTTAACTAAAACAATAGTGGCTAAAAACGAAAATTGTTACTTCAAACAAAAGTCAAATAAAAAAAACGATTAACTAGAGCAAAAGTGGCTTAAAACGTAAAGTTTTTACGGCAAACAAAATTAAAATCAAATAACTGTTAAATAAAACAAAATTGGATTTAAACGACAAATGCTCAAAGCGAAAGGAAATTTTCACAAAGTAGATTAAAGTTTTTATAATCAATAAAAAACAAATGGTTTTGAATTTAAGGCTAAAATTCATTAATAATCTGAATGACTTTAAAATAAAATTAAAAGCACTGGTATGCATCTAGTATCTAGTAGGTATCTAGTATCTGGTAGGTGCGTAGTTTTGGCGAGTTTCGAACTATGAAAGATCCAAAACATTAGCAATAATTACTTTGCATATAACCACGAATTTATTTGTTTTCGTTTAACACAGGCATCATGAGGGTACACAATGCAACCAATTAAAACGTACAGTGTGCTTGTATAATATTCAAATAGAGTGAGACAAAATATAACATAGAAAAAGGGAACAGTTAAACGAAATTAAAATAATTAAAACGTAACCTGGTAACAGAAAAAAACAGACAGTTAGTAATGCCAATCATCTAATTGACTAATATCATACCTTTTATCAAAGCACACCGGTGCTAATATTCTCCACAAAAATGGTCATGGCAATAGATTAAGTAATTTAGAAGCACTCGAAATAAAGAAAGCTGTCACAACTAAAAGTAATATTCTTAATCAATTAATTGTGTCCAATATCACCAAATTAGATATATTTCTCATAAACTCACAAAATTCCAATTATCCCTTAATCACCTCTTCCGTTGACGCTTTATTTCTTGCGATAAACTCCATTATGTATACATTATCTGTCTCTTTCTTTCTGTTAACCTGTTTTTTTTAAATTTCATCCTATATCACTGTTATTCTGTGTTATATTTTTTCTCACTCTATTTGTACATACATAAACACACACTTTGTATTTTTTATTAGTTTCATTTTGTAACCTGACGTTGCTAGTGTTAAGCGATACCGTTCAGTCATAATAAATCAAATAAATTTATGGTTGTATACAAAATTATAACAGTTTTTTTCATTAATATGCTCAACAATAAACTGACTGCTTTCTACAAAACAAATACAAAACATGTTTTACTAAACAGGAACTACTTGTGTTTTGTGTTCCTCTTAAGACTGAAACAATTTAAATGTTGTAAAGTGAAATAAAAAGTTTTATTATATTGTTCATAAAAGTATGATTTTATTTTTAAAAATACTTGTGTGTAAATTTTAATCAAAACTGTATACATTAAAACTGACCAGCGATAAAGGTCGACGTGTTCTGGGCTACGATTGAAGTTTACTAGTTTCGATTTTGAACAAATCCTACATAAATCTTTGCTTTTAATGGCTGTGCAATGCACAATAATGCATTTATTATTATAAAACATTTTCGAGTTTCGTTAGTTTTATGGCATTTTCTATGGATTTTATAGTACGAATGTGATTTAGATAAGCCAAGAAACAATACATCTGGCCTCAGTCGAACCGGCGATAAGGAATTTTACTGTTTACTTAGCAATCAATATCGCCAATCGTATGCCGACCTACCTGCCAATCTACTGACTTGAGGCTACTCAAAATCGATTTATTCAACATATAAATTTATTTACAAACAGTGTTTGTTGCTTCCTCCGCACAATATCGCATAAAGCAAAATTCTGCTCTTTAATTTGTACAACATGACTTAAAAAATACGCATCAATAAAATTTGTCCGTTCTTCTCAGCAAAAACTCTCGAATGATTCAAAATTAACTCAGTTTTTGGTTTTGATTTTCCAGATTAATAACGGTTTACCGCTCACGCCATTTTCATCATGAACTACGGTGAATATCTATTGAACTTTAAAAATAACTAAACACCGCTTCATATTTTTTATTTTATTATTTAAAAAAATACGTTTTATCTGGAACGGTGAAGCCGAGTATCAGCACGTTTTAAAAATATGCGTTTTATAAATGAACTTGGGATATTTCAAGTCGGTAAGCAATAGCTATCAGTTGTAAACAAAATCATTATATTCAATTCACTGAGCGTAGAGACGAAAGAGTAGCGACGTTTTCGAATACAGTAGATTATAAAATCGTTTTTTTTTGTTACCGCAGTTTAAGATTGCGCCACAGGCTAAATTTTGAGAATCGTTCACATGTCAAATAAAGTATCCACCCAGCTAAGAAACGGCGTGAAATGGGTTTGGCACGTTAGTCAATGTTAATCAGCACGCTTCAAAAATGAACCCATTTATGCATTTATTTATTCGCGTCCTTTTTAGGGGCCTTTGCATATGAATAGTAAAATTTATATTTTATTTATTTTAAATAACTAAACTGCTTCAGTAACAATCTTTTGTATTAATTTAGTGTTAAATTGAAGATGTCCACTGACTCAGTATTATTATTTCCCGCCATTGAAATGGGCAATACATATGCTAGTTAGTCACAGAATTACTACACTGATATAAATTTCGACTTCTAGTATTACGTAGTGGAATCTGAAAGCTTGTTAATGCAAGCAATTCTGGATTACATATTTATATAGAAATACCAAGTCAATGAAAATCCTTCTGTCCGACAATTAAAGCATATTCACAAAATTAAAAAAAAAGTGTTGTAGTTAAAAATTTAAAAACATAGGAATATATTTTGTATTCTTTCAATACATGAATACTTGTACATGAATATTGTAATGTGGGTTCAAAATTGGAGAATTGTAATCATGTTAACTTTCAACAAAGGCAAAATATAACAATAATAATTAAAATAAAATAACTTTGTTTGAATACCACTTTATTGTATATATTTATAACCAACCGATTTCAGTTCAACTCGAACCTTCAGTACTAAATTTTTTTATTTCAGTACTTCTTACTTGAAATAAAAAAATCCCTTAAAGTCAATAAAATCAATTTATTAAATAAACAATTAGATTTAACAAACAGCCCCATTTGAAATATATTTCCATTCCCTGCACCTATGTTTACCCCCTCTCTCTTACCTAAGTCTTCCACCCCCACCAAAGTTGATGTTCTCTCTCCCTCTTCCAGCTTAACTATAAGTACCCATACACCTCTGTAATTAATTTAATATGTTTTTATTAACCCTGATGAAGGTTCGGGTTAAACTGAAACCGGCTGGTTATAAATATATACAATAAAGTGGTATTCAAACAAAGTTATTTTATTTTAATTATTATAATTATGTATACCCACAAAGTGTTTGCTACAAGTGAAAAATCAAAATATAACAGTTAAATACACTTAATACTGTTGAAATTTCAAGTTAACCTAGTTTTAAATCTCAACATATGTAAGCCCTTGTTAAAGATTTTCTTATGATTATTTAATTATGTTTAAGTTAAGGATATTAGGGAGAAGTAGCACCAATGGAGGGAATTTTGTGTTTCAGTATTATAGTTATCTTGGCTGATAGATCATTCACATAATATTGAAATATAAACGATTTCACTACCGAACTCACTCGATATCACCCACTTTCATTCGCCATCTCATTCATACTCTTCTGTTGTACTTGACATATATTCTCTTGATCTTGCCATATCCTGAGGTATGCTTACATTTAATTTTTAATTGATTTAATTTGAAGGCATTTAATAAAAGCTCTTTACTTAACTAATGAAGTAGTCTATGGAAATGTAAATATTAGAATGAAATCATTAAGCCCAGCCATAAAGCAGTTGCCACGACATAAACACGCTCCTATGATGCGTATCAGACACGTGTCTGGAAATAAACACCTAATACCGTTTCACTCAATCAAAATAAACACATAAATTATTAAGATTGGTCCGCATGGAATATAGACCACACCTGACCTGGAATCCGTCCCAGCCACTGCATCAAATCACCTCAAACCAGGCCAGGACATTGAATCAAAGTAACCTCATATTTCCGTATTATTTAAAAAAAAAGTGGGTGTGTCAAGCCTACGCAAGACAGAAGTGAAACTTCTAGTATTCCTCTCTCTCTATTTTCATTTCATCATCTCTATTTTCTCTCTTAGGTTAGTTTGAAAATTAGAGGTTAAATAATTCAACGACGAAGCATGGATTTGCTTTTTCTAATATTTTCTTATAGATGAATGACGTTCGATTAATGTATAGTTCCAAAAATTTTCAATTTATTCACAAGTATACAATATTACATAAATAACAATATTACAATTAAAAATTACAAAGAAATTACAATGACAATTTACCAATCATGTGCCATTTTCATTGTCAATTTCATGAATATCATTTCCTAATGTCGTGATAATTGGGTTATGGTAACTAAAGTGCGAGATATATACATGAGCACTTAAATCCTTAATGAATCGTGCAAAAACTGCATCGATTGTTGTCCCGTGTCGGGAGAGAACGTTCGTGAGCGGCTCCCCCACCTCAACAAGCGCATATGGTGAGAGAGGGACAGTGAACGGTGAGCGGTGGTGGGGGTACCCGCATTTTCGTGTCGATCCTGACTCGGTTTTACTCCGTCCCCGAAAATCCATTACGCGCCTAAAGAAGTTTCACTTCAAAAATATATATGTTAGTTAATTAGGAAAAATTTTAAGTTTATCAAATTTAAATTTGACTGAGAAATGACCCAGTGCATTGGCCAAAATGAAGTAAATTTTATGCTCTTTTGTACAAAAACTTTATGAAATCTCACGTTTTAGCGTGTTTTGTATGTTTCCCTCTATTTCCACGCAAAATTACGTTGGCTATGCGAAAAAAAGCGAACCCCCAAGACGTAATATAGCGACTAGAATATATATGCAACTTTTTCAATCCAGGCTTAGGCTAGAAGATACAGATGTAGTTATAACTTACGACCCCGTGTGGGAGGCTAGCTTGATTTTTGCTCGGTGTTTTAATTAATGGAAAATGGACTAAAAATATTTGGGAGTGCGTTGCACAAGTGCACTTATAACGGGTCGTCCCCGATCCTGGCCTGGCTTACGGTGGTTTTAGGCTGAACTCAGACGGCCGACAGATATACACTGAGGAAAGGAAAGGAATCCCAGAACGAGAACAGATCAAAGAAAACCTAGACACAAACTGAAGAAAATGCTATTTTTCCATACTGGTGTCAAATGAGCCGGTTTCAAGTAGGCACCGCCATGTGTTAAATAATTATTGCAACCTATTTTGATGCGAGTGATATTTTTTGCTATTATAGGTCGCGCAATTAGAGTTGACCACCCACTTTTGGATAATGAGTGTTGACAAGGTGTTGTTCAAAAATGAATGTTTGAAAAGTTTCAGTTTTTCCAAAATTTTACACTTATTTTCTTAAAAATGATATATTTTAAAATTATACTGAAATTTTCCCATCTAAATGATAATAATAATAAATAATATTTGGATGATTTATATACCGCCATTTTTGTGTAAAATCACCTCAAGGGCGCTGTACAAATGTATAATACATTTCTACAATGATCTATGTTATTACTAACTACATATGAAGATAACATCCAGTACTATACTTACCTTTACCTGGTAGGTCACTTCAGATTAACACTTAATTGACATTAACTAATTATTTATCAGCGAAATTTAGATACAGGATTTAGGGCATAATTTGAAAATTTTATGTAATTGGAATTTCTCTCAGGAATGGTATATTTAATTTAATGGCTTAAAAAGGTAAAGGCTAAAATTTAAAAACAAGCTTGAAATATTCTGTATGTATCTTTGTGCGCACTGTATTCTCCGGCTACGATACCAATAACTATTTTATGCTTTCATTTAAAAAATAATAATAATATAGACATCTTTATTATCACCATACATTATGCACGTATGAGTGAATTTTAGTGATGTTATAAAATCCATATTCAAGTGACGTTGTCATATTTAAGTGTATAGATACTCCTTGTTCAAATATTTAATTTAGGAAAGCATTGTAAAAAAAGTACAATATGTAATTAACATCTCAAGCAAATTTTTATGTTTTTGTAAACATGTCGAATTTTATTAAGTGGTTAAAGTTTTATTTTATTCTCGCTTGTGGCCAATGAAAAAATCGCATAAAGTTATAGAAAGTACATACTTCTTGTTTATTTCATAAAATTTTAAAATGTCGATTGCATTTTTAGCCGGTTAGATAACCGGTTAGCGTAGCATCCCTTCTACCACAGGGATCTCTTCAAAACCAAAACTTACTACTCCTTTTCAGGTCTCCTGTGTGGAGTTAATAGTAAAAATATATACGATAATCTGAACTAGCAACGCAAAGATAAGTATTTCAATCTGTGTGTGCAAGGTTTTATTTTATTTAAAATCACATTACGCAACAATTTTTTTTTTTGCATTACAGTTTTTTTTCTCTCAGTTTATTTTCCGTCAGGGCCTATGTCATCTTTGGAGATGCTGTGTGGAGGGTCTTTTAAAGGAAAGGAAGGAGAGGAAGTTCTGGAAAGGAAAAGGGTGTGAGGAGTGGGTATCCGAGAGTCGGTTGGAGACGTAAAAGAGGCCTCCAAGACCTACACAAACCTCCCCGCCATTCAATTCAATTTGTTTATTAATTTCAAAAACATTACAAAGTTTTTCATTTCAAAGCGTTTTTAAAATAATTTTTATAATAAGAATTAAAAGATCAATATTTACAGTGTGTATATTAACTATATCAGTGATAATAGAGCTTGCCTTTTAAAGGAAGCTTCATTGATGGCAAACATGTCGATATCCGAATTTATTCTGTTCAACAGCAAGATTGCTCTCCCCACAGGCATGACCATTGGCAAGTTAGTTCTGCAGGCCGGGAGATAAAATAGTCTATGTTGTCGGTGACGTAGATAACCATCGGGAACATAGAAATGAATGCTCTCCATGATGACCGAGTTTTCAAACCATCCACGAATCAGTCTAAAGAAATGTGTAGCAATGCGCACATCTCTCCTGACCCGTAGATAGTTCATTCCGAGCATACCCAAAAGAAAGTCAGTGGGATAGAGCCACGGGTAGTAGCCATACTCCCTCATGTAGAGAAATCTCAAGAATTTCTTCTGAACTCTCTCCAACATGAGAGAATACTTAACCTGGTGTGGACTCCAAATCACCGACCCACTTTCAAGTCTACTCCTTACTAAGGAATTAAATAAAACTATAAGCACCCGGTTATCTCTGAATGAAAGCCGAATACCCTTGCTAAGTCACCAAACGTAGTGAACCACTCGGGGTGACCTATGGCAGAGGTGTCGGTTATCCAATGAATGGTTCCCGGGGCGGCGGTACCCATACCGACCTCCCAAATTGAAATTATATTGTTGGTACTAGCTTTGAAATTCTCAATTACTTTGAAACCATCAAAGGGAACTAAATTATTTGGGAAAACACACTCTAAACACGCGATATCCGTCATAATTTGCAAATACACCATAAATAGAAATCCCACTATCCAAAAATATTAATTAACTTCGGATAATACGTCACACATGTCATTATAAGCGCAGTGGGAGACTGCAATGATTCACAGCGAACTCGTGTTATGAACACGACAAGTCTGTGCGTATTTAACTAACCACTTGTTTGTTAAAACTGCAGTAATAATAACAGGAATCCCAAACCACAGTACCAAAGCATTCCCTGAAATCCCCTACCCATATGGAGATATCGAACCGGGATTATTTCAATTGAATTGGAACCGAGATCGGGCCGTCGCCGTGGCAACGCCTTACTCCCATCTACACCTGGCCAAATATTTAAACAATAAAAAAACATTAACAAAAATGGTTCTAACATCTCAAACATGCTAGAAAAACGCTTTTTGTTAGTTCGAGCTTTCCTGTTCCGAACACGCGAATTACACGCTTTTAATGCTTTTAAAGGTCTATGTAGTTCTATGTTGGTACGATTCTTTTGTCTGGTGCAGCTGTTTGTCGATATACTTTTTTTCAATAAACACGCACACAAAAAGAGATGCATTTAACGCAGATTGCGTATACGTGCATACGTAGCATGAGTTACGAATGCAGGCTGCATGCATTATTGAATTGAAAATGTAATAATAATAATATCTGCAGCGTACGTGGGATTAGTGTTGGGAATGAATCCGAAAACTAATTAGCAATACGAAAATTGGGGAAGGGGTGGTTTCAATGGCAATATAACAAGTAATAAGGGATGATTTTAAAGAACATTTTATTGATATGCGTTAAGAGATGTTTGACTTTTGAACTTTTGTGCCTAGCTTATCGATCAAATGAATTTTTTTTAAATAGTCAAATAAAATAATATGACAAAACGCTACTGTTTTAAAAATTTATGTAATACTTACCAACTAAAATAACTGCCATAAAATCTCAAAATAATTTAAGCCGTTTTACCGCCAATAGTTCTAATTGCCTTAGATGACATGACCTTTATAAGGGGAAAGAGAAGTTGGGGAGTATCCGGCTATTAAAATCTAGTCACTAAATATAGCTCAAGCCATTATACCCTAGTAAAGATGATAGTATCTTCTATATGTATGTGATCAGATTGATAGAAAACATAAAAAGTACGTTCAATAGGTTGTTTGAAATAAATTGCATGGTGACTGTGCGTAGCGAATTTCAATTTTAAAATCTACCGTTTTTCGATTCGACTATCCATAAATTTATTTGAATTTTTGTAGCCGTGTTGGATACTTCCTTTTTATCCCGCCAGATTTCGCATAAGCGTGGATCCTTCTACGAGCTGTGAAAACGGAATAATCAGTATTATAGTATCTACCTACTTGAAGACAGTTTAAAAAAAGAATCATTGAGATAGTAATGTTTCTTTGGACAAATCGTAGAATTCCTTATTTGAAATTTTAAATAAATGTTACATAAAATATATGGCTTTCAAATATGTACCCAGGTAGGTATTTAAGTACCTACTTATATATTTTATGGTATCAGATGAAATTTTGGTTTTGATTCACTAAATAAGGGTAAATTGGAAACATACCTTTTTTTAACGCGATGTGTAATGTTCACTAGTTTATGACAGAATATATCTTGCTTTAATTCATTTCCAACGATGATCAAGCAGTCTTGGGAAAAGTGAAGGACGTATGTCGTACATTTACTGAAGTCCAGGCGGACGGGGGTCCCGACTCCCAGTGGCGCAGCACTCAGAATGCCCCGGGGGATCGCCATTATTTTACGGGGCTACCAGGAAAGGCTTTTCGGAAATGGAAAATAACAAAGGCAAACGAATTAACGCACTGTATTCAGTAAAACGTTATGATTTTCTCGATACAAATGCTACAAACGGTTCGTATTCCAGTGAATGTCTTATTGATATTATGAGATAATATTTTCTGATTTCCTACATTTTATTGTTGTATTTAACGCTTGACTGCTTTATGCGACTATTTGTATTAGTACTTGGACAGATTTTTAACAAGAGCGTGCTGGATAAATTATATGTTTTTCGTAATTATTTATTATTTTTGGTTGTTGTTAAATCAATAAAAAATCGTTAGATACATTAATTGCTGCAATTCATAATGATATTATTAATTTATTTGATTGTTCGTCTAAATTAATATTTATCTCATTTTTTATACTTAGTTAATTTATTAAGAATCTCTTCAGATTATTGGTAATCCAGTTAAAAACGGGATTGCAGGACGTTACCTGATAAACGTTTCGTTAATTAGTAATATATTGGAACACGTGTTCATGAGCCTGCGTTTGCCTTGATGATATATAATATTTTTACTAGATTTCTACAAATATTAGGATTTTTATGTTCCGACCTCCTGTTAATATATTCATATTTTACTAAACTTTTAACAGAAAATCTGTCAATTCATTGGTTAAGGGCCTGCAATCCCGTTTTTAACTGGATTATCAATAATTTGAAGAGTTTCAATAAATTAGCAATGCATATTTTTCTCAGTATAGACACTTCTCATCATTCATTTCGCTCCTTTCGACAAACTACTGGTTAAGTTAGCGGGTTGAATATTGTGTGAAGTGATAAATAAAGGTAGGTATTAAAAAATATTTTCAGAGTAATAAATTTAATCAACCATCTACCTATTCATTTCGGTTATCGGTGCATGCATGAAGTGGTTTGAATTATTCCTGCTTATTCGTATTCCTGCGAGAAATTATTCACGTTCAATGAACTTTTAATTGGAACACAGACCAATTTAATTTAATTTTAAATAATTATGTTAATTTATATTTCTTTTGTTTTAATTTTTGAAAGATTTCTTGATTTTTCTTACTAACAGTGTTCATTCGAAAGGAAAATTTCTTTCATCTCTCAAAAAATATCGATGTATTAACATTTTATAAATACTTTCAGCTTTTCAAAAATCCAAGAATTAAAATATCACATCATTTTCCACGGATCTGCGCTAGTAATTTTGTCACTAAATTCAAATGGGAACACATTATCCCTTTCGGTATATATTTGAAATAAATAGAATTCATTCCTGTCCACAGCGAATAAATTTTCTTTTTCCAATAGCTGGTATAGCTGGTTTGAGCGATATTTAATTAATGGAAATTAGATCATGTTTATAGGAGGTAGCCATTTATACATTTTGAAATGAATTTTTGTGTTCAATTTCGATCGAATTTGTAAAAATTTTTTGATTGTATTTTTTTAATGTTTATTTTTTTAATTTTATAAAATATTATGTTTTTTGTACACAGTGCATGATTGGTCATTTTACGTGAAACACACCCTCTGAGACCTAATGGTAATCTATAAGACGAAATTAGCAATAACTTCTAAACTATTGAAGTTTGAAAAGGTAAAACGTTACTGATTCACACATACAATTTCACCATCACCTACGTGAACATAAAATTGTGAATATTACTTACGTTGATTTTAATGACCTAAATAAGAACATTATCTAAGTATCTATCGGGTCATGTGGATTATACGGTAAGGATAGGCACTGATTAGGTTAGTCGAATAATAATTTCCATGGTGTATCTATTCTCGCATTTTTATCTGTCCGTCATCGAATTATCGCCCTCGCTGATAAAAGAATGTACCTACAAACACTTTGATTTTTTTAATATAAAAATACACCATATATTCAATATTTTATCAATGATTTGTAACGATTCGCTCGGGAGAGTCAAGGCTCCGATTACCAAACTATGAAATATTTTGATGGCACAAGTTTTCAAAAATATAATATGGTTTGGTATTTTGATATCTACCGGCTGTCTCTTATGTTATACAGAATTTTTACATGATTCAATTCAAGTAGTAAATTATTCACTTCATAACTTGAGAGTGTTTTATCTTTCTCGCCGAATACTTTTTCAAACTAATTCTCAAAGTAAGCATGCATCTACACATGGTGTAAAGTGCACTAACTTCGGGGAGTGATTCTACATAATTTTAAAAGACGAAGAGATGAAGAACTTTTTACGAAATTCCAACGTTTTAAGGTAGTTTTTAGGTTAAAAAGCTGATTAGTTTGTATGGAAAAATATTTTAGTATGGGAAATAAGGTGAAATTATGAAAAAAGTTTTTTATTTTATTTATTTCCAACGTCATGTAGAATCACCTCCTGAAGTTAATGCACTTTACCCCCGGACACTATGTATTTAACTGTCACTATAATTATGATAACAAGTTCAGCAAAGAAAAATACTCCTTACTGATTTTAAGTCCGATATAAATGAAAATCTTTTTTTTTTGATTATCGAGTAAGTACTTTGTTTGGAGATAATTAATGTACCCATCTCACTAACTTTTCGACTACCTACTAATTGTCTACCAATTCAGATGGTGAACTACAATTTTATTACATTATTTATGCATTTCTTTTGTTTTAATTTTTTTATTTTTTATTATTTAATAAATGTTTACATGTTAGATTTTTTGACATTTTTTTAACTACCATACTAGGCTAATGCCCGTGTTGTGTTTTTATTTTATTTTTTATTTATTTATTTATTTATTCATTCAAACGCCATATAATGTCATTCACAATACAGTGATAATCGAATTACAAGCGTACATAAACAGGATAATAATGGCAATAAATTAAAGAACAATTAATGTGTAAACAAGTACATAAGTAATTTTTACAGATTTCTTGATTTTCAAGTTTACTAACAGTGTTCATTCGAAAGGAAAATTTGTGACATCTCTCTAATTTGTCAACAAAAATACCGTAGTATTAAAAAGAAAATATAAACTATTATGGTGATTTATTTTGGGGGTATTATGCAAATTGTGTAATTACACATATGCCCTGATGATGGACACTGAAATGTTGTCCGAAACGTTGGCTAAAGAAGGAGGTAGCGTAAAACTGCATAATATCCCAAAAATAAATCTCTTTAATACTTTTGGGCGTGAAAATCTCAAATCATTCAAAATGTAAAGTGTTTTATTTTAATCGACAATGATCCTGATGCAAACATTTTATAAATCTAACAAACTAATTCAGATTACATGAACACCTATCATCATTAAACGGAAGTTTAAATAATATTCATAATGGATAGTGTAGGTTACCAGCTGACTGGTTTTCCATAAATATTCAATAATTATTGCTGAAATCTGTGAAGCCAGTTTCCGACGTGCGTTTATCAAACTCGCCATAAATAAACACGCCATCTATGAATAAAACATTTTAAGACAGGTCGGTTGGGTTACAGTTAAACAATAAATAAATGATATATTAATTATTAAATTAGTAACCGCTTCGGTAAAGAACGAAGAAGGTTACGGGTAATTCTAGGTTTACAGTAAACGCATACCGCTGATAGATCAGCTGGAATTTGTTACAGCAACAAATAAATAATATTAAATTGATGCATTGTTAAAGAAGCTCTCCTTGACTACCTTGAGGCATGAGGCATAGAGTTATTAGTGTTACAATCCTTGAGGTGATATTTTACAAAAATCATATTGCATAAAAGCAAGGTATTGTTTAGATTGAGAAAGATTCAAAACTAATTTCTTAAGCAAGTCATGTCACATATATTTTATTCATAAACAAAATTGATATTAGAGTTGAAAACATATATTTTATAGTCTATTTTCTTTTTTCTTTGGACACTAGTAATTAGTACTAGTACGAATTTGGATAGATTTTTTTTACAATTAGGACGGGTTGTTTCGGAGAACTTGAACAATTCTTCAAATTTCAAAGTTAATTTTCAAGTTCTGTGAAAGATATTTTTATGTTCTGTTTTTATTTCAGTTCTGTCAAGCAACTAGCCTATAATGATGTAATAACAGAATTTGAATAGAACTTTCACAGAACCCGTAAATGAACGTTGAAATTTGATGAATTGTTCAAATTCTCCGAAACAACCCGTCCTTATTCTTTTTTAATCTTCTCGTCTTACGTAGTAATAATACTTGTATATACCTATTATTGTTTATTTAAGTATGCTTTTGAGTTATTTTCTAAATTTGAAATTTTGAAACCAATGGTAATACAAAAATTAACTCAGAAGTTGTTTTGCAAAGGTCACAAGACTAAAAAAACACATTGTTTCATTGAAGTATTTGTAGAGATGAAGATCGATGGAGACATGAAGGGAACAATGGGCAGTATTGTCACCTGATGAGACTAGCGGGATGTTGGCAAGCATAGCGACTATTAGTACCGTTCGGTTAATTACTGTCTGAAGGGACAGAAATACATCGGGACTCGACTTGTGAGCTTGAAATTCGCATCGAGTAAGCATCCGAGATGTCGCCCTCTTAATTAAATGCCGTGCAAAAGTTTAGAATTATTTAAAATTAGTTGAAGTTAGACCAAATATTTCGGTTAGTAGTAATATTAAAAAATGTCACAAATTCAAAATGTAAAGAAAGCAAGCCATTAGCGCCATTAAAAAATGTTTTTAAAATATTTGGCAAGTAACACCAACACTTCATTTTGCTAGTGTTTTTAAACTTATACTATCGGGTTCGATTATAAAGCCCGATTCAATAACTTTACGATGTTATTTCCTTTATATAATAAATTTTGAAAAGAAAGCTATGCGTTGTGCTTGAAAGTCTAGAAGATTTTAATACGAATATTGGCCCCAACATAATACTAATAATCCTTGGATGATTTGTGTAGCGTTGTTTTTGTGAAAAAAACTCGATTAAAATATAATTTTTCATTGCTCCATCTTCTTACTAACTACAATCTATTGTAAAAAAATGTATGGTTAACAGATTGCATTCACCATATAAAAAATGTACATATTCGACCGGTCGGTGGCTGAGTTGACATTGCGTTTGGGTCCCACCCAGGCGTAGTATGTTCAATTCCTCGGCTGGCTGATTCCTCAATCACAACACAAGCAACATTTTCCGTGGTGCAACTGGTTCAGCAACTGTGATGGTAGTAGGAGATTTTCAAATATTGTCAGGTTATTCGTTGCCCGGGAATGTTTGTCTTTTTTAAATAAATATATTTATACATTATGTACCGGAAGAAGCCACTGTTACAGTACCTAAGAAATACAAACTACTTTTTCATACAAAACGTATACCAGATTAATTCCAGTAACGCAAATGATTCAATAAACAATAGACGCCGATTACGAATACTCTACAGCCAAAAATGAAATGGAAATGTTATACTCGAACAGCTCGTATAACGATATTGTTTTAACTTGAAAGAAGCAACTAAATGAAAAATAGGTCAACTTTTTCTACTGCGTATTTTCCAACCCATTGTCACACTAAGTATCCTGTTATGGGAAATTGGAGACGAAGGATTGTGTTCGCGAGAAGATAAGGAATTCTTGTGTATGTTGGAACTCTAAAGGAGGTCCGATGAGAAAATAAGAAAACATCTCGATAAACAAATAAATACATCTTGGTATCAACTGCAAAGGAATGCCAGCGGATTTAAATTGAAATGCGCTTGCGAACTGATGCAGCTTGATAACGCATACATTAAAACAGCAGTGATTAGAAATGCTATTATGATAACAATGATATTATTTTATTCAATCTTTTCGGCTTTTGTTTTGAAATTATTGTTTTTAACTGATTTTTTAACACCTAATCAACTGCACCAACGATTAGTTCAACTGCACCAACGGATTAGAATTAAATGATCTTCGAATTTGATCTCAAATTCGGAAAGAAATTCATTGTGTAATACAGTTGGAGAGTTAACATTTTTTTTTACTGCCCTGATGGAGCTACGGTTGTAGCTAAACCCGGTCGGCATAAAGTATTTACCTTTAAGTGATGTTTACAAAGTTATTGTTTAATTTTAAATTATAATGTCACATCACAAAGTAACCGCTTCATATGAAGAAATTTTTTTTTGATACATTTTTAAGGAAACTGTGTAAAACTTACAAATCCATATCCTCTGCTTTTGCTGGTCTGCCTGTCGGTGATGACGACTGCCTCTTCAATCTCTCCATAGACAGCGAAGTGTTCCCTCAAGCTCTTGTCGGTGGTGTGATAGGGCAGGCCCCCCACGAACAGCTTGGTCCACGTGGTGTCCTTCTGGTGTCCCAGCGAGCCCAGCGTGGCCAGTGCCAGCTCGGGCTCGGCCTGTCCCAGGGTGGGCATCAGCATCCTTAGCGCCTCTGCCCCGCCAGTCGGCAGGGAGCGCTCTGCGGGGAGCTGCGCGAGAATCTTGGCGGTCGCTTCCAACCGCTGCCACTCGCTCTCCAGTTCCGTGCTGTAACCCTGGCTGCCCTAGAATCAACGAGCTCCGCTTATCGCTTTTGGATTGGATGTAGCAAGAAGCTCGACAGCCAGCCTTTCAGTTAGGTCGGACGTAAGACGAGCGACTACTTGGATTGTTGCTGATGACGCTTTAAACTTATCAGTTTCTTTAATAAGTTAACAATTTAACTTAAAAATATTCTTCAGTTCTAAGACACAGACCGAAAGGGAAAGATCTCGTGGACTCTTGTTAATTCTTCACAGTCAGCTAATTATAATTACCGCGAACGTGAGATACTCGAGAAGTCCTTCAGTTTTCAGTTCGTCAACAGCGGGGATCGCAGAATGCTCGCTCGGCGAATTTTCCCGATCGCTTCTAGTGGCTCTTGAAAATTTTCGGCTGTCCTTCTAACACACTGGTTTAACCGTATATCTAATAGGAATATTTTTATTTGAGCAAATAATAATATGAGAGCGGAAAGCTTACAAACTGGAACGGACTAGAATCATTAAACTATTGGCGTATTGTCATATTGTGCTGCGTAATTATGGCAAATGTTGCGGCATTCAAAACGGTCGTGGTGGCCAAACACAAAAATAACAGCCCAATTTTGTGATGTTGACACGTTTGCTTATCCCCAAGGACTAATATTGTCTGTATGACGCACACGCTACTGTCTGCTACAACATCAACTGAACGAAATGCTAGACTTCCAGACTTTTCGTGCAGTCGCGCTGAAAACTTGGCTTTTCCGCTGAAAGTTTTTACGTGGAGCTGCACTTTCCGCGGGATCTTCTTTACGCGGTAAACCGGCGTTAAACTGACTTAAACTTGGCAACTGTCGAAGGCGACGGTTGTGATTTCTACCCGATTGGTCGGTGGATGTTTAGCAAGTAATGGATTGGCCGTGGGGTTCTTTCGAGAGATTTGAGCGCGTGTTAGTTCCACCACGTGACAGCCGCTGCGACGTGAGCAGCGTGTAGGACGTTGTTCCGCAACGGAGGACAGAATGCAACTGGCGGCGGCCGTGATGGGTGCTCTGCGCTCTGCTCCTGCTACTCCCCCCCACGGGGCCCTAGCTAATATTAGCCCCCTAGCGCGTGCAGTGGCGGACCGAGCTTTCTACCTTCTACTTTACCCGCTGTAAGCTCACCTCAACGTAAGCTCGCCGCTGAGTCCGTGGCACTCTTTGTGATCGGGAACAGGAGTTACCAAGGAACGAAGTAACACTTTATATATGATTTATTACTTCATGGCAACAGTATGAAGACACTACGCATTTACAGAAATACATTATTTGGAATATAAAAACGGTTAAGAACTCTGCAACATAATCAAAAAAGTTTTCATGAAATAAATTTGCGTAGGTTTATTAAAAAACTGCGTGGGTATCTTATAACTACGAAAATTGTTTATGAGAAACCAACATTTTGTATTGTTATGTAGTTAAACGTGTTTAATATTTCAAAATACCTTAAAGATTTTCCCACCATACATTCAAACAAAGATTATGTAATATTAAATCATTTTTTATGCTTTTCTGTTTCGGTGTTTAAAGCTAGTTTCAAAATGTCAAAAAAGTATGTGTGTCTTTGTCTTAGAAATTAATCGAATATGCATACAGGCATTTATTTTTATTTCTTGAAATTTATGTAAAAAAATTACCCCCGTCACTGTCCGCGAATAGGTTATAATATGCCTCACACAGCTGTCGCACGATATACTTCACACATGTTCTATTCGTCACATGTGGAGAACTCTCACCGGGCAATTCAACTGAAAAACCGAACATTCAACCATTTATTCTTTCAACTATCTTATTTACTTTCGTTGGGTGGAATAATTTTCGATAAAAACGTCAAAGATATTATTGGAATCTGAGAAGAAATTGAAAAAAAATTACCCTTTTCAAAGAATTTTAATTTTATTATTTTTTTTGGTAAACTAATGTTTTTAAGACAAGATTTTTTATGCATAGCACAAAGGGTAACAATTATTTTACAAGCAATAATTATTCGCCTGAAACACTCATGTAAAAGAACAAAAAAAGACAAAGAAATCACTCAAAGACACGGGTTCGAGTCCCGTTGGCGTCGTGTATCTTTTATCAGGAGATTTTTTCAATGTGGATGAGTGTTTCAGGCGAATAATTATTGCTTGTAAAATAATTGTTAATTTTAATTTTATTGGAAGTATATGAATGCCAATGAATGCAAACGTGCTTTCAATACAATTATATTATGTATCAATGAAAGAAAATGTTAATATGGATAACAGTTTGAATATAATAAAATTGTATCACCGCATATTTATTGCAAACATTTCAAAGACTGTGAAACAGAACACAGGTGTTAATTTATTTTCAATATGAGGGTGAAGTTTCAATTTCACTTTTAATATTAAGATATTCATGGTAACTTTACCATGTAATGAATGTTGGAACATTACATGTTTCTTAAATCTAAAGCAAGAGCATTAATGATAAAAAATCAGAAATATTAATGAAAAATTACGAATTTTGTACTCTTTTAAAACATTTTTTAGAGAAATTATTGACAAAAAAAACTGCTTCCCTTATTCACCTGAAAATCGTACAATCAATCCTGTAAAATTCAATTTATTCTTCACGGTAAATTTATTTTCTTTCTTAATACATTTCCAAGATTTGTTTTTATTTTAATCATGATAACAGCATATTTAGTGCTATAATATTAGATCTGTATTGGGTAAGGCGCACTGTAGGAATAATTTTAAGAATGTGACCACTAATACTGAATTACCTTTCTTAAGTTTGTTATAGTTAAGCGCACGTGAAGTGAAATGACACTAAACTGCGCTATATAAATGCCATTTTATTAATATTATTATTATAATCCATAACTTAATATTCTTATAAAAAAATTCTTAATTGGATTATAAATTTTCACCAAATATATAAGATTTCACAAAATTATGCCTGTACCATAATATTTTATTAAATTGATATTTTTTTCAAAAATTTACACTCCTCTTCCATTCACAAGCAAATACTTTTAATGGAAAAGCATTATAAACCGTATGATACAAAATAAAACATTGTGTAACCTATTTATGATGTTATGTACAAAAGTTTTATAAATAAAACAAATGGGAAAGCTAATATGGATCTCGAATGAAGGGCGAAAGTAATTAAATTTAGTTAAAGTAGTTCAATTAGTGGAACGCCCAGCACTGAACGTAATTCAAAGCGCTTGCCAAATAATGCTAAATTAGGATTTCGCGTTTCCGGAGTACCTGGGCATCAGACCTGGAATAAACTCCCTCTGGAACTAAGAAGCATAAAAGGTGTAACAGAATTTCAGTTCAAACTAAAAATCTTTTTTAAACTCTCATACCCTTTCAATATACCCACCTGACAGAACCATTCTCGTATTGCCTATACATCATAATTACACTTTTAATGAATGGATTAACATTATTCGAAGCCTTTCGACGATCAATTTTAAATCAAATCCCTGTACTGTACCGCCCATCATAAAATTTTATTTAAAAATATAAGATTGTTTTATTATAATGGAAGCTGCAATTAAACAATAACATCTCTAATAACAATTCTAATTATGTCCTCTGCGTGCGAATAAACAGTGTTAATCTCAAGTGACTTGCCAGGTAAGTATGGTCCTGTATATTAACAGACTGTAGGTACCTACATAATGTAAATGAATAATATGTAAGTTTTAGCAAGGCTACACGTTCATCGGTCAAATGCATTGTACATACATACAGTTTTGCAATATCAATTGATAAACTGGTGTATGCATTATGTTAGCCATAATTTGTTAAAATAAATTGTCTAGCTTTTAGTTAATAACAAAATCATTAAAAATACACATATCTGTACAGCGGTTCCATGCTAACTCAACACAGTGACTATTCAACACACCTTTAAAAAGTGATATAAAGTCATTAAAAACGATAAAAAAATTGTTTTAACCTAACTTAACCTAACCCAGTTAATAAAGTTTTTGTTTCATCACTTTCCATGACTTTATATAACTTTTTAAAGATGTGATGAATTATCATTTTGATGATTTATCCGGTCACCCTGTACAGCGCCCTAGAAGCGATTTTTCACACAAACGGCGCTTTATAAATTATTTTTATTATTAATTACAGTCGTGCAACAGCGCGATGTAATTGCCATAGAATACCAAATGTTAGCAGCGGTTTTCTAATACCAGCCCAAGTAAGCTTAGAAAGGAGAACGTTTGTAGAAAAAATTGTCACTAGTAATAAATTGAAGAATCCCAACTAGAGGAGACCTGGGCAAAACGACTAGGTAAAGGTTAGATTACTGAAAAGTACACAGTATACATTCCCATATTATTACTAACCTATACCACGTTATGATTGTACCTCTCGACCGGTGAGCTCTTGCGACTCGGTTTAGAAGTTATTTCTATTACTATTACCATTTCCCCATATCCCCCAAGAGTTATTTAGCTTTGAAATTTTCATTAAACTATAAAAAAATAAGATTAGAAGTTAAAACCGGGTAGTAACTACTAGTGTTTTAAGTCGGGGACGCCCGAGGAAGACATGGCGCGATCAAGTGAATCAGATACTACTCGGGTCATGTCAAGAGTCAGAATAATAAAAGAGTATGTATGAGACGATGTATGAATGTGAATGAGGCAATGAGTGTGTGCCAAGACAGAGTTGTTTGGCGGTCCGTCCTCTGCATACCCCTGCGGGGAAACGGCGTGATGGTTAGTTTGATTGTAGGTACGATTGACGAAACAAAAAAGTTTTTTTCTTGCGTTCATAATTATTTCAGTTTTATTTATAAATACTGAACCAACATTTTGAAAGATATTATTTTTTAAGTATTTTTTTACAGCTTAGTAATTTATCATTACTTATTTTGAAGTACTTAGTCAGACCTTCATTTATAATGAACTGCTATCACTCGCTCCCCTACTATCTGTCCCTGCCCCACATTCGCATATTCACACGCGATAGAGAGGGACGGTCACGTATCCAAAAAAACACCTATCGATTTCCCATCTCGCTCACCTGCGTCAGGCGGAGCAGGGTGCGAGAGGGGGACAACCGTGGTTTGCACATGGCCGTATTTCGGTACGCATATGTCACAGCGGTGGTGAGATATTCGAGAATAGGTTCGCGGACAGACGTCTAGTTAGCAGGGGTGGTAAAAACTTTTACCGGTTTTCACGTTTTTACCGGTAATTAATTATAGGGCGGGTTAATTATTTTTTTACCGTTTGCAAACTGTGCAAGCTTTGAAAAACCAATTAACGTTTTGTTGATGCAATATTTTAATGCGTTTCAAAGTATTTTATTTGGGTTTATTATTGACTATTAAAATATATGGTTTAGTAGTTTATTCAGTCCTTCTCCCAGGCGGAATATTGGTGTTCTATCATGATTTCCTCATCTTCAAAATTGTTGATTTCTTCTTCTATTTGTTTATTGATTATGTTTGTTGATTTCCTCATCATGTTTGTTGACTGTAGGTTGTGTTGGTGTTATTTTGTATTTTTTTTATGATTTCCTCATCCTCGTGTTTACTAAGCCGTATTTAGATTGTGCTTTTAAACTTTTTTTATCTCAATGGAATTTTTAAAATTATATTGGGAAGGTATTATACAATTTTTTAGCATGAAATTAATGTTATTTTCTGGCCAAAAGATGTATTTAATTGTAAAAAAAAATTTAGAGAAAAATTATGATAGTTATCAATATGATTCTTCTATTTTCTGTTTTGCAATCTCTCGTTATTTGTATTTATGCTTTAGTATTTTTATTATTATTGTAAGATTAACCTGCTGAAAAGTTTAGCGAGTTTTATTATAAATAATAAAAAAACGTATCATTTTCTTTTCAATATTAAATGAAACTCTTCATTATTCTATTTGAAAAATGCTTCACCTTCTTTATCCACGTTTTTTAAAAAATATTTTGCCTAGTCGTGAATCTGCAGCAAATCATTTATAAGTTAAATTTACGTCAAAATAAAGAACTTATAGGAAATAATAGAAAAATACTTTCAGGAAATGTAGAAGTTTTTTGAATTTTTGAAATACGCTTTGAAGTAATTTTGCTGCTTGGGAATAAATGATTAATAATAAGACGTGTATTTAAAAAAATATATAAATAATATATATTTGTGTGATATCTGTACGTTATTATTTATTTCAGGAAATTGAATGATGAAGAACAATTCGAATTAAAAAAATGAAATCGTCGAAATTTTTTAAATTCAAAGAACAAATGAATTTAAGGCTTTGTTAGTGATGTATTTATTTATTGTATTCATTTTCGTTCCTTCGTGGACGAAGGAACGAAAATGAAGGGAAAAAAGGACAAGGAAGTTGAAAACTGTGATCCTCGTTGACATTTTCTCAGCATTGTCTCCATGTTAATTGTATTATGTAATGTTTACGTTTACCTGTTGTCTATTGTATTAATTTATTTATTTTCTGTACGTTTTTATAGTTTCTACGAAACTGAAAAGGTAGGTTTACTTACCTTACATTATTTTATGACAACCCTGTTGCAAGCCCCTAACGAATAATGCTAACTAAATTGAAGATGTTTGAGTTCTTTCAGAAGTTAGCCATTAAATCCTTGACCGATAACAACAACCAACAACCACTGATTTATCAAATTACGTAACAAATCAAACACAATACACGTGCTAAACAAAATGCCTAATCAATTTTCAATAATCCACCATGATTATTGTCCGTGTGTGGATTTCCACACGCAGGTAATAATATAAATAATATAATAATACTGCGCACATGAGCCATCTATCGGTGTACGGTGAAAGCGATGGCTTAGTATTTTTACGCCTAGAGGTCGCCCAGGTAGTCTGACCTCCCGTATATTGTATTCCTTCCTTTAAAAGCCTTTATTTCCTGTCATACAAATGGCATAATATTAAGCGAGTATGGGAACCATCACATATTTATAATGATTATTAGTCTCGCAGAAATGCACTCAAATATTGGTAATTGTTGTCAATTTATTGTTCAAACCATTTCAGCTAGCAGAACTCGGAACGGGATAGTGTTTCAATCATTGCGAATTGATAGATTATACGTTTGTTCGCAAAATCTTGTCCCATTACAAATTATTATTAACAGTAGTACAAAGAAAATGGCTATGACCTTCAACTATAGATGTAATAAAAAAGGTGACCGGATAAATCGTCAAAATGATAATTCATCACATCTTTAAAAAGTTATATAAGTTATAAGTCATGGAAAGTGATGAAACAAAAACTTTATTAACTGGGTTAAGTAGGTTATGTTAGGTTAGGTTAGGTTTAATTTTTTTTTCACCATTTTTGATCACTTTACATCACTTTTTAAAGGTGTGTTGAATAATCACTGTGTTGAGTTATCACGGAACCAATAAACAATACTAATTTCGGTCGTCTGTGCGTCCGCACAGAACTCAAACATGCTTTGAATTCAAGTGTCATTTTCAAAATTGGAATTGGTTGTATTAATAATTCAGATAAGCGTTAAGTTAGAGTAAAATTATTAATATGTGTGATTTCAAAAATTGGAACTGATTTGTCAAGAATTCTACTGTCCCGTGATTTTTCAGGCTCTGTGCCAGTAACTAATATAATAATTAAACAATACAATTTTGGTTATGTTTTCGTGACATTCTAAAATGCAAAAATATATCATTTTTATATTTTCAGTAAGTGTATATTATAATACATAAATGAAGGACTGCTATTGGAAATAAATAAATAAATTATAAAACATTATGAGCGAATTTTCGGGCTACGTAATAACGTGTTGCGTTGAAAATCTATCTATCGTGTTAAGGAAATTTTGTACACTTGACCTCCAAAATAAGAGGAAAGTCACTCTCTGCATTTGATTTCTAAAAACTTCGCGTAGAGCCCGGGCAACGCTGGGGACTTCGTTAGTTTCCGAGATCGATGAGATCGAATATAAAAGATGTTGTAATGTTTCATTTATCTGTTTACGTGTTTACCGAAACAATTTTTCTCACGTAACGTAAAGTTGTAACCTTGTCAAGGTTATCACAAATCTTATAATAATGAACAATTTGTTTTGTAATGGTTTTGAATTACACCGTAGGCAGTTGTCACACCACATTATAGCAACTTTGTGCAATTATTTCGATGGATAGTTAAAATTTAAAAAAATCTTTCTTGTGTCTCTATATAAATTATAAAACAAGCATTGAAACGCTTGATGTACACGGTGTCCGGAAACTCGGGGTACAAGCGAGAAACTGGTGAATCTACCTCAAATAGAGACTATAAATAACAAACAAAAAATCGATTTTAGCACGTCGTAAAATAATTTAAAACCAACGAAAGCGCTGATTTTAACACCCAAGCGACCGACTTCACTTAAAATTTCACCGACAAAATTTTCAACATTAGATCGATTTACTCGAAAAGGAAAGCTCAAATCAAAAAGTTATACCACAAAATCGACTCCAAATGTGACGTACATAGATTCACTTGTTTCCACATGTACTATACGTTTCTTTAGAAGAATATAAATATATATTTACGCCCTTAGGGCTAACAATAATGAAAAAAAAAAATAATAAAACATAAACGTGTTGTTCTTGTATGTTTCGTATTTATTTTGCTTATATAATGCACTTGTATAAAGTTGATTGACTAGATGATCGTTTGTGGAAAAGTGTGTGGAAGGGTTTAGTTTTTCCAAAGGGGAAGATTTAACCCGGACATAAAGTCGGAAAAAAAAGTATACTTACATATTTCCATGACTTTATACAACTTTTTAAATATGTGATGAATTATAATTTTGATGAATTATCCGGTCACCATATTATACAAGTCAGCATGTAAGGATAACGATGACATGCTGAGTTGTGTAATATATTATGAATGCACAGTACTTACTTATTGTCTATCAAAAAGTGATTTTCCTCAGTTGCGGTCTGCGGGGTGATGCGCCAAAACCATAATAAAATTATCCTTTGATAAGAAATGGTGAGGAAATAATTAATTAAATAATCGGGTACCTACTTAGGGAGTCAATTAAATCGATTATACTGCATGGTAACTCCAAATAGGAGGCCCTGGGAAGCTCTGGAAGGCCCTAGCAAGGAAATGATGTTCTGGCAAGGAAAAAGGTCTGATGGGTGAGTAACAAACTGAGGCTCAGTATATCCATAAGTGACGGATGTATGAATCCATCCTTCCCACTGCGGTGTAAGACTATAGTCGAGAATCCGGCTGGAGAAGTCAAAGGGTCTCCCTCAACCGGCCTGGTGGGCAGACGCATTCACCTTCAAGACCTGGACAAACATCGCCCCATAAACCTCGACATACAACTAAGTCATCAAATCAGTTTATTTATTTTTAAAAAATGGTTCCGGGGCGGCGGTACCCATATTTAATATTGAACTTAATATAATTGCAGCCAGCATAATATTATTTAAACAATATGTGAATAAAAAACTTTCATACCCATGTAATAAATAATAACTAGAAGCTAAAAAAAACCTTTTAAATTTTTTTTTTTAATCTTTTGAATTTCACTTTGTTTTCGATGGTGAATTAATGTAAATCTTGGAAGCGGAAATTAACCTACTTTCCGACATCTGATTGAGCAGAAACTCAGCAGAAAGACTTGTTGTCAATCACAATACATTATGTCATCTTTTGGTGTCAATCCCGTACTCGCGGACATATACACATTTCAGCAGTTAATTTACGAAAAAAAAGTCAGTCCTACCCACTCGGCATCTGGCTAGGTCGGTAGCGCAGTTGACTTCAGTCCCCGGGAAGTAAGGTTCAATCCTGAGCCAAACCAAAAAAAAAGTTTTATTAGACGTTTTTAAAATAGATGTATTAGAGTAAAAATACCGATTGTAGGTAATTACTTACAATAAGACCTCCAAAAAAATTTGAACAAAAAACACGTCGTTACAAAACTGGAAGTAACACAAACAATAATGCAAGGTCTGGTGTCTCCAGTCCAAACTATTGTGTCAATACAACGCATTAGGTAGGTGTAATTACTGTCACAATTGCCACACTTATGTGGGACTATGCTGGGCATGTGAAAAATAAGAGGTGCTCACAACATGAAGACAGCTGCTGGCATTGAAGGAGTAAAAATCGCCAAGAGATCTAACAAGATGAAGGCCTCCGATCAAACATGAAGTCTAGAGGCTGTTGAAGAAAAAATCCTCTCAGAAAATCAGTACGGTGTCAGTGCAACCTCAGCGTGACGTCCTATATCCAATTTAAATATTTTTAAATAAAGGTAGATGTCAGCAGAAAAAGAGCTCATATCTAGTGAAAAAAATACATCATAATCCAAATAATTCTTCATAGAAATAAGAAAATTCTTGTTAATATAGTTTTTACTATTTTACGTCAATTAGTTGTGTGGAAAAGCTAAAATATCTGAAAAAAATAGCTAAGAAACTAAACTCGATTTAGAGCTAAATCCTAGCTCTTAAAAAGCTGAGTTGGCAACATTTACCATTACTTTTGACTCTCCTTGTTTTCAGCGTTTTTACGGGCTTCCCCTTTTTGCTAACCTATTTATTAGTTATGGTATGCTTCTCCGGTGTAACCTGCAATCTGTCAAATGAGAAACTAATCATAATCCCGATATTTTATCGTTAAATTAGCGACGCCTTATTTTACGTAGAAAATGTTCCAGAAATTACTCAGTTATTTAGTTATTTTTTTTCCGTGTAGATTCGTGGCAGTAGTAATAGTAGTTAACCCATTTACAAGGTTTTTGACGTGTGCAGTCACTGCAGTCACGGCTCACGGCGTTACGTCACATTAACAACAACAATGGCACACTAGAAATAATTATAATCATAATTTGGTTCGCGCGAAGGCTCAAAAATGGCTTGCGCGATAATCATAAAAAGATGAGCGAATGCAGCTAGTGTAATCTGTGTAGATGAGTCACTGCGCCTCGGTCACTTATCAGTTCATATCAACAGGGCGAACAGTTTATCAGTGGGGCTTATGATAACAAATGCATGAACATTTTTATTTTCCTTCTCGTGAAGTCCGGGTCTAGAGCCACGGCAAACGTCAATTTCAATAGAGGCTCCATGTTGGTCGGTTGAACAGTTGTCCCAATACTTCCCCGGTGGACATACGTATTACCTACGTATCCAAATCTGATTACTCATTATTATCATTATTACTAATAGTGCTGTGTTCTTAATCAGCAGTAATATAATTGCTTTGCCATCGACCGCGGTGCTCGTGTCTCTGAGAGACTTGTGACAGTTAACGCAGTGCGCGTACAGTGATATTTTCGGATCTCGCAAACAAATCTAAACATGGAGAATAAAATGGCACCACCCCCATACAACCAAGGTTTGTTGATAAAACTTTAATAAAAAATAACACTACTTTAAACATTGTGTTTAGTGCGTCATTCATACTGTTGAAATCATTATTTTATGTGCCAATAAATATTGTCCTGTCTTTGTCAGTTCTGTAGGATGAAACTAAAGGTTTTGTGTAGTTATAATCACACCAGTATGGTGATTATCATACTCTGTAAAATGTTATGAAGAAGATGTGTTTTCCTAAGCGTAAATTACAAGAACAAATACAAGTGTGATAGCCATTTTTCGCTCAAATCAATACTTTTCCATCGCTGGGAAATTACTGTATATTGTTAGTTGTTATTATGGCGTTTTCCCGAAGGCCGCACCTCAATAGTGAATTGATTTGACTGTATATGTATGTATAAAATAACCAACGCAAAACTTAGCTTTTACATATTTTCAACTTATATGTCAAGTCTTTCAACTTTAAAAAAATATTTTAGAACTCTTTCGTTTAAAAATTAAGATTTAAGCCGGTTGTTTTCGGAAGTTTTGTTTCCTTCATTTTGACCCAATGTTTTCGTACAGTTTGTACGTTTTGATAACGTTTGTTAATCGTGACGGATTAATGAATTTTTCGTATCCAGTTAATATTTTTCCCATGCCCCGTTCTGACAGACCGATTTTAGTTGAACGACTTTTATTGAACGACAAAAATTGAACAAGATGTCGTTCAGACATTTCAATTTAACTCGAACCGATTTTGTTAATCAAGATGGCGTCAAGTGAAGTTATCGCTGCATGCGTCCCTATGATTTCGGACCTTTTACGGAACGAACATTAGAATATGAAAAAGCACAAAAAACTTCGTATGTGGGCTAAAAAATGCATCATAAGGATAAAATTATAAGGCGTTAGAAGAAACCGAAGGCTATCGCAATCATTTTCGAATTTCGGAAGAACAGTTTGACGTACATCAGTCTAAGGACGGGTTAATTCTTCAAATTTCAAAGAAGTTTTTCAAGTTATGTGACGGTTTTTTTCTAGTTCTGTTATTATTTCAGTTCTATCAAGCTACTATCCTATAATGATATAATAACAGAACTTGAATAGGACTTTCACAGAACCTGAAAAATGATGAATTGTTCAAATTCTGCGAAACAACCCATCCTAACAGTCTAAGATTCAAGAAAAAATCCAAAAACAGGACTCGGTTATGCGCGCGGCTTTCCCGGCAAAAACTAAGTTACAAATTACGCTAAGATACCTGGCAACGGGGGATTCTTTTTGAAGTCTGGCTTATGTGCACACAGTTCCAAAAAATACGATATCATTGTTAATAAAAGAAGTGTTCGTTGCAATAGTTGATGCCCTAAAATATGTTATGAAGACAAAAAATAATTATTTTTTGAAACATTTAGAGACGTGTTATTTAATAATAATAACTACCAAGTTCAATAAACATCATTCAGTAGAGACGTCTAACCGCAGGGAACTAAAAATCGCAAGCGACTTGAAACATATGTTCACACTTTTCGATTCGGCGGGAAAATCAAACGATGACTCATACTTGAACAACAAAAGTAGACGGGCTTTCAACTTTCGTCGTTCAACTAAAAACTTGATCAACTCTATTGAAAGGCTGTTCACACTTGTTGATTAGCTTTCAAGTGTCATTCAAATCCGACTTGATCAACTAAAATCGCCCTGTGAGAACGGGGTATAACGTAATTCTTTTGCCGATCAATTAACCAACAAAGAAGTCAGTTTAATATGTTATTTTTTTATTTCTATTCTCGACAATTCTCGTTCACACATTTAACAGGCGATTACAGTTTACATAGATAATAAGTTTCAGTAATACAGAAAATGTTAATAAACCAGTAGCTGTATGTAAATATGTTAGGAGTAGTATTTTGTAAATAGGAGAACCTGTGCTGAGGTATTCGCAATAAGTAAAAACTATCCTCTTTGAGACTTGAGGATGACGCTGTGGTGTGAATTCTACCCGTGACGTTCTACACTCTCATGTTATGCATATACATTAATTATCATTGCTTACACTCCTTATTTCTTTGATAAATCTTTAAATGTTATTACTTCGATAATTTCAATATTGAATTCCTCAATGCATAAAATTGCATGAACCGGTTTTATATACTAAGTGAGAGATAAACACGTAGACTTTTCCTTGAAGGAAAACTTCAGAATTTACTTATCTCGTTCCAGGACAGTGAATCTCATGAAAATAGCTAATTTTAATATTAAATTCCTTCCCTTCATACTGACATCATACCATTGTTTACGTGTGTGTAAAATAATATACATTGTTTTTATTATGTTGGTATGTATCGTAAATTATGTTCCATGTAATATACTGGTGAGTCTACAGTTATATTGTCAATTGTCACATCAGAATCAGAAAACGATCTCATTTTATTTTTAAAATGATCTAGTTTATGTGAGTCAAGAAAGTACTTTTTTCCGCACAGATAACTTGGTATGCGTTGTGTTAGGTTTATAGATATTATGTAGCGTTGTAGGACGTGTCTGCAACGCTACATCTGTTAAAATATATTTTATTTTATATTATCTAACTTAATAACTCAGGGCTATTTCCGATTTAGCTTTAAAATAAACCAGTATACAAGTTACAATTTTTCAAAACCGAACAGTTTTTTTCCTTTTTTTATTACTACCAATTGGTAATATCGTCTAGTATCATTAACTTGTCCCAAATTCGGCATTTACTTGACCTTGTGAACGCTTGGTTTAAATTTATTTATATGCATTTAAATGTCTTTAAAATGATCATTGTTAAAAAAAGTAGGCGAATAGCTGCTATCCGTGAATAACTATTTATCATGACAGGATGATTTTGTCGGTTTCCGGAAAAACCTCGAGCGATAATAACAATGATCTACTAGTCCACTACATATAGTATAGGTACTCAGGTTCATTTGTGATCAGGAAATCGATAGAACAAATATTATGACGACAATATTTGCTGGTAAACGGTAGTAAATATGGGTCAAATCCAATGGAAAGAGATACTTCATTCTCAGCCCTAGAACTAACTTAAAAAATGTCGAATTCAAAACATTTGATTTCACACCAATATTTATTGGATAATATATCTTGGAATACCGAATTGGTTTTGCTTGCATTCACAGATCCGATGAAGCTTGGTTGTAAACGCGAACTAAACCCGGAAGGCATCTAAAATATCGATAGATAATGGTAAAAACAACTGTATTTCAATTGCAATGTTCATAACATTAAGAGTTAGCTGTCCATGTAAACATTACATTTTTAGGCTCTCTTAAAAAACTTATGAATAAAGCGCAAACTTTTCCCCTGTTGTGATTGCTAGCTTTTGACTGCATTGTTTACATAATGTGTTTATTATTGATATGTTATAAAACATATATGTATATATAAATAGCTACGTAGTGTTATGCTTCAAGTAATTATTTGGCTTGGTATGACAAATTTTACTGGTAGTCTGGAAGGTAATTATTTGGCTTGGTATGACAAATTTTACTGGTAGTCTGGAAGCCATGTTACTAGACATGTTTGAATATTTCCTCCAAGAAATTTTCTAAATGATAGTACATATTCAAAATCCGTTACGTAGTTTAGAATAACTAAGCGCACAAACAGACAGCTGCGGATAGCGTCTTTATTTTATAATAATAAAGATAAGAAAACGATGTTTTTCATAGCAAAACACTTCGCAAACAACCTGTATCATAAGAAATGTTTCATTGTACATCCATGAACTACTTCTTCTAACTTTTTGCTAGGTTTACGCTTATTTTTCATGGTGCCCATTCTCTGCAGTGTTTTTTTTAACAATGCCCGAATAAGACATAAACAATATGTTTTTACAGTGTCACTTTTGTAAGTTGTTTTGAAAGATCTTGTTGCAAACATTGTCTTACACCTAATTTACATCGTCAAACCAATAACATTTCAGAAAAGCATCTAATTTTTAACAACAATCTTAGGTAATGGAATTCTTGCACTTATAATTTCTCTTATTTTGAATCTTCTTTCATTTTTTCGCTGACGCATTCTAATAATGATATTATCAACATATTTGCTTTTAGTCTTCTAAGAATCCTTCTACGCCACCAGACACCTTTTACGAATGACGAAGTATTAAATAACTTCTCATGAAATACGAATATATATTTTTTATTTATTCGAGTGCATCAAGAAGATATGTTTTTACACATAGATATGCCCACTCGTACTTCGTATCGTATTCTGGTTTATCTTGAACTTGTAGAAGACATTACTTATTATCTTACCGAATTCGTTGAAAAATGCTACAAAACAAATACAAAGACTTAAGTGATATCTATACGACTTCCTTCGAACCTTCTGTGAGTCAATAATGAATAATGTTCTAAAACAGAATCTTCTGTGAGTCAATAATGAATAATGTTCTAAAACAGAATCTTCTGTGAGTCAATAATGAATAATGTTCTAAAACAGAATCTTCTGTGAGTCAATAATGACTAATGATCTCAAACAGAATCTTCTGGGAGTCAATAATGACTTATGATCTAAAACAGAATCTTTTGGGAGTCAAATAATGACTAATGATCTAAAACAGAATCTTTTGGGAGTCAAATAATGACTAATGATCTAAAACAGAATCTTTTGGGAGTCAATAATGACTAATAATCTAAAACAGAATCTTCTGTGAGTCAATAATGACTAATGATCTAAAACAGAATCTTCTGGAGTCAATAATAACTAATGATCAAAAACAGAATCTTCTGGGAGTCAATAATGACTAATGATCTAAAACAGAATCTTCTGGAGTCAATAATGACTAATGATCAAAAACAGTATCTTCTGTGAGTCAATAATGACTAATGATCTAAAACAGAATCTTCTGGGAGTCAATAATGAATAATGATCTAAAACAGAATCTTCTGTGAGTCAATAATGACTAATGATCTCAAACAGAATCTTCTGGGAGTCAATAATGAGTAATGATCTAAAACAGAATCTTTTGGGAGTCAATAATGACTAATAATCTAAAACAGAATCTTCTGTGAGTCAATAATGACTAATGATCTAAAACAGAATCTTCTGAAGTCAATAATGACTAATGATCTAAAACAGAATCTTTTGGGAGTCAAATAATGACTAATGATCTAAAACAGAATCTTTTGGGAGTCAATAATGACTAATAATCTAAAACAGAATCTTCTGTGAGTCAATAATGACTAATGATCTAAAACAGAATCTTCTGGAGTCAATAATGACTAATGATCAAAAACAGTATCTTCTGTGAGTCAATAATGACTAATGATCTAAAACAGAATCTTTTGGGAGTCAATAATGACTAATAATCTAAAACAGAATCTTCTGTGAGTCAATAATGACTAATGATCTAAAACAGAATCTTTTGGGAGTCAAATAATGAATAATGATCTAAAACAGAATCTTCTGGAGTCAATAATGACTAATGATCAAAAACAGAATCTTTTGGGAGTCAAATAATGACTAATGATCTAAAACAGAATCTTCTGGAGTCAATAATGACTAATGATCTAAAACAGAATCTTTTGGGAGTCAAATAATGACTAATGATCTAAAACAGAATCTTTTGGGAGTCAAATAATGACTAATGATCTAAAACAGAATCTTCTGGAGTCAATAATGACTAATGATCTAAAACAGAATCTTTTGGGAGTCAAATAATGACTAATGATCAAAAACAAAATCTTCTGGGAGTCAATAATGACTAATGATCTAAAACAAAATCTTCTGGGAGTCAATAATGACTAATGACCTAAAACAGCAAAATATTTGGAATAGTGTTTAGTTATTAAAGATTAGTTTGCCGTATACTTTAATAATTAAATTATATAACTGTAATACTAATTAAATAATTTAAAAAAACATTCAAATTAAAACCCATTTATGTCCATTCTCACTTTTGATGCGTGTCTATAATGATTTTTCTGTAGAAGAGACATACCTCCTCTTTTCTAGTTGTCCATATCTACTTGACCCGTCGGTGGCTGAGTTGACATCGCGTTTGGGTCGTATGGGATCGTATCACCCAGGCGTAGTGTATTAAATTCATCCGCTGGCTAAGTCATCCATCACAACACAAGCAACATTTTCCGCTTACTGTGGTGGTAGTAGGAGATTTTCAAATATTGTCAGGTTATTCGCAATACGGGAATGTTTGTCTTTCTTAAAAAATAAAAAAAATAAGAATAAAATTAATGAAAGTCGCGAAATAGGCGCAAAAATTCAAATCCAAATGCTGTTTAAAAGTAAAAAAAGATAATATACCGTAGATTGTTTATCCAATATAATATTTCTTATTTTAAAATTTCTTAAAATTTAAGAAGGTAGTTGGTAGGTTTAAAGTGAAATAATAAGATAAAGTTCTGAAGTTCGGAGGTGGGTAGGTATCTGGGGGTTAGTGTGGCCAGGAGCGACGTATGAGTCTATCCCTCTTTCTGCAGTGCAAGACGTTGGGTCGAGAGAGTCCAGCTGGGAAGGTAAAAGGGTCTCCCTTAACCGGTCTCTCGCTATCAACGCAGCTGGTGGGCAGACACATCAGCCACCAAAACCTAGAAAAACCTCACCCCATGAAACCGGGCACCCCTGCTAAGTCACCAAACGTAGCGAACCACTTAGGGTAACCTATGGCAGAGGTGTTGGTTATCCGATATATGGTTCTGGCGGCGGTGGTACCGTAGTATTTTAGAAATTTCGTTCAATAACACCATTACTTTTGTCATGCTATGCTATCAGTGGGCCTACTCTGTATCTTTCGAAACATTCCTGCTGCCGGTTTAGCCACGTCACAAACCCGTATTAACCCTTCCTTTACGGTGTTAAAAAATTTCACGTCCTCCGGTGTTATACACTCGTTAAATATTTATACTTTGTAAATACTCAATGCAATGCTTAAATGCATTGCGGAACAATACATAATATAGAAAAATTTGAACCCTGTGTTTAGTATATTTACAGATATATTTTATTAATTAGAGACAATGTTCATTCAGTTGACAGCACCGGCAAGGAAAGGTTAAACCATGAACTTACTGGTTTGTCAACCCGAAAGATACATAGTCGGCCCCCTGTTCTGTTTATTATAATATGATATCTTCGATATGTTGCGGAAAGAACGCATTTCTGTTTATCATATTTTTTCAGTTTTTCGGTAATCGGATCTAATATACATCATGCTTATGTAACCCTCATAACATTTTATTTTGGTGGGGTCTGTTTTGACCTGAAGAAAATAATACAAATATAGGAATTTTTAGTTCTTCTATAATATGAACGGCAATGTAAGTTTATATCCATACCTATGTAAATATTACTAACATCATGAAATAAATGCTATAATGTACTAACCATACTCAGGCATGATAAAAACAAACCCTCTCTCTCTCTCTCTCTTTCTGACCTTTCCTTCCATACTATGCCACAATCTGGGTATATTTTTATGGGTGTATGGTGTTTATCTAATACTTCGTAGTGTATTAAGTGTATATTGCTTGGAATTAGTAAGCGCGTTAATCTTTCAAGCTTTTAACCAAACCTGTTTACTATGAGAAAATTTACTATTATCTACTTACTGCACCTTCAATCATTACAACAACCTATTGAATCATCAATCACATTAGATAACCCGCTCCACCATCAATTCCATCAAACAACCCATTGCATCTTTAATTTTATCAAATAACCCGCTGCACCTTTAAGCCTGTGACAGACCACGCTACAAGCGCGCTATATTTATTGTGGGTTGGCCTATTTAAGCGTATCGCTCGCCATACATTCTCATTGGTAGTGTATGGCGAGTGATATGCTGAAATAGGCCAAGGGATGATGCGTATAGCGTAATGTTTGACCTACCTTAATAACATCAAACAACCTGCTCAATCGTCAAAAAATATTAATCGAAATCCTCTTCACCAACACTTCCACCATCAAATATCTCCTTGATTTTCTTTTGATATCCTTATCATTATATTAATTATAATATTAATCCTAGTCGCACGTTTTGATCTAGTATTCTACCCATCCATTCACCAAATCAACAAATCCACTACTTCAATCAACAATTAGGTACTGCTTATTATATTTTTTCACCTCTAAACAACCGACTTTATTTTTGTAGGAAAGGTTTTGTTAGTGCTAAATTTCCCCCTAAGTTCTAGTACACATTGAATTATTTGGCGTGTTGGAAATAAGCCGACGTAGCTCAGTGGTCCAGAGCACCTGACCGAACATCAGAAGGTGCGGGTTCAATTCCCGTCGGCGGCATTTATTTTTACTCGGGAGATATTTTCAATTTGTATTGATATTTCAGGCGACTAATTATTGCTTATAATAATTTGTTATCCTTTGTGCTATGCTTGAAACCTTGTCTTATAAACATTAGTTTATCATTAAAAAAAATAGTTTGCATCATTATGATATTTACCATTTACTATATTCTAACTTTGCAACTATCCCGTGTTTCCAGGTGAGCAGGCCTACCCTCCCCAGCCCTACCCTCCTCAGCCCTACCCCCAGCAGCAGTATCCACCGCAGTACCCCCCGCAGTACCCCCAGCAGTCCCAGCCACAGTTTGCGCCACCCCCGGTGCACACCAACGTCATCATGGCAACCCCCGTCATCACCATGGGCGGATGCCCATCCTGCAGGGTTGGCGTCATGCAAGACGACTTCACCTGCTGTGGAATCTTCCTGGCCATATTCTTCTTCCCCATCGGCATCCTGTGCTGTCTTGTCATGAGGGACAGGCGTTGCAGCAACTGCGGGGCCAGCTTCTCGTAAAAAGCTCTTTTCGTGCCACCTACTACCAGTTCTACAAAGATCAAAGCTAAACACGCCAGTTCTACCAAAAACAAACTGACGACTCCAAATCTACAAAGATCAACGCTACAAACTCAAGTTTCACCAATAACAGCTTACCTACTCCAGATCTACAAAAATCAAACCTACAAACTTGAACTACAACTTACCACCAATAACATCATTCCCACTCTAGATCAACAAAGATAAAATCCAAACACGTCAGTTCCGCAAAGAACAGCCTGACAACTCCTTCACCGACTCCAGATTTACAAAGGTCAAAGTTACCGAACCCAGTTGAACCGAAAAAACGCAATCTAGTTCCACCGATCAGTTCTATCAAAACAATTGGTGCTTGCAGTCTACAAATTGAAACATTTCAAAGGAACATTCTAACAAATACATCTGCTTATAATATCGTTCTACGAAGATTCACAAAAGTAAATCAGAGTTTTCTGAGATTTTCTGCAAGAATTGTGAAAAAAGTTGAGTTTTGCTATCGAGGTGAATGATAAATCTAAGCCGTTAGTGCAGTTTGTCAGTGCGTACATAATAATATAATGATAAATAAATGATTATTAGTATTATTTTTGATACCTGGTATTTGAGAGATTAAACGAAACATTATGATATTTGAATATCCTACGAAAATTCGAGTATTTGGAAGTCACATTCTATTAAATCAGGTCTACAATGAATATTATTAAAATATTTATCGAAGTCTGAAGCCTTTTTCTGAATCTGTTAATTTCCTTTAGAAAATAATAAAGATTTTTGTTTGCAGTGATTAACAAATGTTATTTAATCACATATACTTCCAAATTTTCTTTTAAGAATTATGGTGATTTATTAATTCTTTTATGATAATAATTTATTGGAGTTGAATGATTGCGGTAATCATAATCAATCAAATAATTTCTGTTTCGGTAATGCGTTTTTTGTGATTAATTAAAAACTTTTCTTATGATTCAGATAAAAATATTTGCCAATATGTGTATTTTTTAGTAAATTGCCATCATTTAAATAGAGATAAAAAAATCAGCATTTTCACAATTAAATACAATTTTCTCGTCACGGATAACATCGTCGTTTATTATGTATCATGTAGGTTATGTACCTATCTGTGTTTTTAATTTTTTTTTTCCTACACCTAATAATAATAACATGGCATTTATATAGCGCAGTTTACTGTCATTTCACTTCAAGTGCGCTTAACTATAACACGTATATACCACCATTATTGTTTATATATATACATATATGTATTTAATAAATATGTCATGTTTATTGAGAAATAAAAAAGGTATATCACTGAACTTATGTGTTTTTTAATGCCAGTAATCATTATGTATATATTAACAAATACCAAGTAATGCGGCGCCAGGAGGAGCTTTCATTTTCTCCTCTTTTCCTTCTATCCCCTCACAAAGGCAAATATTTTAGGAAATAGTCTCCAGGCTTCCGTGAGCTGTACCACTTCATCGACCTCTATCTATTGCTGACCCAATCTTTGCCCACTTTTGTCAACTTTGTCTGGGTTTGTCAACTGGATGTCTTCCGATTGAAATGGCCGAAATTATTTTTTTCCTAAATTTATCGCATTTTGAAATCTACGGAGAATTGTGAAAAATCCCTTCAATATTTTAATTTAAGAATGATTTTTCTCTTTGTAGATCTTTTACAATGTTTTACAAAGCTGTATTTATACTGACGTCATATTTGCTCATTCATTAATACACGGGGAGGTGCTTTTTACGATAACAGCAAGATAAGGCAAATGAGCAATGTAGTTTGTTGGAAGAAGGCTTTACTAAGAATCCTGCCCCAATTGCACCTACATAAATCCAGGCCTGCAAGTACGGTGTCTTTTTTATAAACTATGCATAATATGTATTACCATATTTTTAAAAACGTTTAGTTCAAGGTGGTTGAGTTCGCCGCTTTCACTGTTCAGCTCTTGGAGTTGGTGTGTTCTCTATTAAATAAAGCTTTCACAGGTAGCTTTTTCAATAAATACGAAAGCACACGAAACAAGCCATTTTTTAATACTTAACAGATATTTAAAATTAAGATGGATCTTTCTGTTGAACTCTCTGATTTGTATATCTACATATAAGCAAACTAAACGTGTTTAAATTGTTGCGTAGGAAATAGGTAGGTAGGTTCTTTTATTGAATGGGCATTAGGGTGTATCGAAAAAAACTTTTTTTGAAATCCAAAATTTCAAGTCGATAAACAGTATGGGCGCACATTTCCACAAAGAAATTGGCCGGACTGAAAAATATTTAGGTCTACCGCAAGTGGCAAAATTTATAGTTTTCACAAAAATTTTCTCAAAAACTTAATTTTCCATATATTTTTGTCATGACAAAAAAAAATCAGAAGGGTTGTGAAATAAGCATTACAGCACGATTCATGAAAATATTAAGGTAAATTTGTTAAAATCACTCAATTTTGGGCCAAGTGCGGGAAACCTAATCCTTGCATTAGAGTAATTTTTTTAATGCTTCACACAAATATCGTTAATTTTTTCAACATGGAAAAAGTCTCTTGTTTCATTACAAAAATATGACACAAATTTTTAAATTATACACTTTAGGCCTCTTGCGGTAGTCTTAAATGTTTATCAGTTGGGATTTTTTGTTGTTGTGGTATATATGGGTTTACAGAAATAAATTTTTGTCGAGTTTTTGAATTTCAACAAAAGGTTTTTATCGATACACCCTAATAGCCATAGCAATGAACTCCATATCTTTTGCATTGAACGAACAATTTTAATTTTACTGCCGAACTGTTTTGCTATTGTTGGTGGAAAAAATGACTAATGGGCGTTACAGATGTCGCACTTTGGATATAAGATTATATTATGGAGGAAAGAATGTAGAGGAGGTGGTCGTATGATCATTTCCTACTATACGTGGCAAAATTGAATGAATTAAATGAATAAATTCAATCTTGTGACTTGTGACACACTAGATCTGATTCTCAATTTCAAACGGAATTGGTTCTTTATTCCTTGCATTTGGCCTTGCATACTACGATTATATTACAGTGTTTCGTAGGCATTTAAATATTATTAAAGTACCGGTATTGTGCACTCTTATCACTCAAAGTATCTGTATATAAAAGTGAATTGAATTTTTTCGTTTTTACATTATTACATTATGATTTATCTTGCTTGTGGGATACTACAAGCAATATGTACTGTATGTAGTAATAAAGTTCTTGTGATACTTTTGGAGCAGATCAAATGTATTGAAAAAAATGCTTTATTTGTTATTCCTTCATTAGCATTACATGACTGAATTTTTTTCGTTCCATGATCCATTTTTTTCCATCTATAGTCATTGTCATAAATATAAAGACGCGTTATGTTCACACTAATCAAACAAAAAATATTGCACGTTCCTAATTCTAGATTTAAATCGAATAACTAAACGTACGATAAAGGAATAAGCTAAACGAAATTGTCAGAATGAATGAAATGGCTACAAAAACGTCATCCATGGACAAATGAACGGAACGCATTAGAAAGAGATAGCCATTCAAAGAATATGTGTACCTACGGGTGAAACGGATATATTATTATTATTATGAACGTTCCTCGTTTCTCTTGCCTCCTCTCGACACCAGTTGCGACCTTAAAGTTGCCCACTGACGGGCGAGCATGTCCGCGGCAAGCATGACGTCACTGGCAAGCGACGACCATTTTTATATCGACCAAAATGTCATGCTCAGACCGCTCTTTGCGCACATGCTCGCCCGTCAGTGGGCTGCTTTTACCCTAATTCTTGATTCTTGACTAACAAATGGGCGAGCAGAGTAGTAGAGTACGACGTACTGTCACTAGGTTGTCCTCCATACTCTTATGTGTTTATGTCTCACTTTTTGTTGACACACAACGGTTGAACCAACTAAGTTGAGTGGTCGTTGACGATTTAATTCAATACGTAAATAGATGATAAATAATAATGCATTTTCCCAGATGGAAAGTTGTAGTAGGTAATTATGAATTACAAATTGACTGACCCAAATAATTTCAATATTATCCAATATTTTATATTGACAAACCTTGTGTTGAGACTGGACAAAATTAAGCAAATCTGTAGTAACCAAATAAATGTAACGAAGCGACATTTAACCACCTCTAATTAAACAGTAAAGTAACTTCTCGTCGAGGAACTTTAATCATAGAATTAACATAACTTTAGGAACTGATAATTTCTTGACGAGTGATGTTGCTCAACAGCTGTGAAACATAAAATAAGCTACTCGACGTGTAACGATAATCGATAGTTAACTCAAGAGGTGGTGAAACATCCCCTGAATGCTACAGAAGTTAAATAGTTTTTTTAAATGTTATGTGAATACCGCACAAGAGTCCCAACTGCTGCTAACCGTCTGTGGACAATTGGGGTATGTTTTGAGGCTGAAGTCAGTGGGGAGGGGACGGAGATGGAGAAGAGGAAGGTGGGGAGTACCTAATACGGCTAAAGCCATCCCAAGCAACATATCTATTCTAAATTATGGTCTTACACCAGATCGATACTGTGAGTATCTTTCACTCTGGAACGTGCCGCAAACATGCTATATATTATTTTAAATTAATAAGTTATGAAAAAAATGATCCTGTTAAAAAAAGCGACAGCATAATAAAATATTAGTTAAGATGGTTACATGATATCTCATGAAAATGAAAATTCAACACACATTTATAAGATGATAAAGAGTCATTAAAAGTGGTCAAACAAAAACTAGGTTTAATAGTTACCTATGTAACCTAGTTTCATCACTTTTCATGACTTTATTTGACTTTATATAACTTTTTGTAGGTGTGTTGAATTGTCATGTTGATGAGATACCCGGTCACCCGGTAATGCAAATCGATATGAGTGATAATGAGGTCTTTAGTTATGACATGACTAACAACTTTTGTTTCTCCAAGTGGGAACGGAATCCATGGATCGTGTAGATTTCTTTTAACTTAAAGGCTTAGTTAATTCACATCCATTCATTAATTAGCTAGTTATTTTGCATAACGAACGACATTATCCAAAAATTCGTGCATATTGAAAACTTACCGACCACTTGGAGGCCTCCGACGGTTGGAATCATATTTTGACAGTGCTCGCGCACATTAAACTGACCATAGATGATGGATTTTGATCGATCCCTTACTGTAAAGATATCGACTTTACTGTGCTAGACCCCATGGGGGCTATTGCTAAACATGACCAGAATCTATCTCACTTTATTTATAGTTGCACAAGAGGTTGAAGAAGATTAAGTTGGTTCTTTTGAAAGGAATAAGAAAAGTTTTAGGATTAGAAAATAAAAATCACGCCGTCTTTGTCACGATGTTCGTTTAATGCTTCTAATTTGAAATATTCTAGGCGCTTCTATAGTTGGTAAGCAGTGTGGACAATCCGGTTAAATACGATAATGTCCCAGTTATAGTCCAGTCAGTGGGGAGTTTTACCTTGCAAAAGGTTAGGTAGTAGCAATTTTGATATATGTTGTTAAGATTGGGACTCTAAGGAAAAAAAAAAGTTTTCGACCTTGGGAGGGTCGAGCTCGACCCGCCATCTTGGATTGAAGGTGCCAAAATTTTTTTTTTTCAAAATAATTGTGAAGTGGTCGTTTTTACAACCAAATTGTTTAAGGCAAACTTAAAGACAACTGAATTACCTACATTTTTTGTAGAAAGTTTTTTTTTGTAAGTCTAATAGGTAACGAGTTACAGCGGTTGAAAGAAGAAAATTTTGACAAAAAATTGTACAACTCCAGTTTTCTTGATAAATTTTGTATTATGGTATTTTTTTGTAAGTCTAATAGGTAACGAGTTACAGTGGCGGAAATGTGAATATTTTTCTAAAAAATGATGAAATTCCCAACTTTGTAATTTTTTCGGGTTATTCATTACATAATTATAATAATTTTGTAAACTCATTTCCACACCACCATGAGGTATAGAACATGGCGCATTTTTTTATTGTGGTATCTCCAGTAGGTCTACTCCACAGATATACGAGCGATGGTAGATTTCGAAATTATGTTACATTACTATGAATTATGTTACTATAAATTATGTTACTTAATAACAGTCTTCGTCACCAATGTCATCATCTAACTCATTGCCTGTGATACTGAGATTCTGGGCTTTCATTGACAAAATCTCTTCTTCTTCGTCCTCGACATCGATGTGAACCTCTAGCGAATTTCAGCATGTTTGACCATTACAGCACCCACATACAATAGAACACATCAATCCAGCTTTCGTGCAGCTACATGCAACGCCGCATCCTTTTTTTACAATTGCATGAAATAAATTTTAATAAAGTCTCGGGTGCTGGTTTCTTTGTCATTCTTACTGGAACAAGCCCGTTGGTGTCACGTTTCCAGCCCCAGTTTCTGGATATTTTAGGATTCCATACCATTTTTGGACTTGATGGTACGTTCTAAATGCATGGTACCGTGCAGCGTCGTTCGTTGGTGGCAAAGAGGCAAGATTGAATTTGCTTTTTGTTGTCGACTTTGCGAAACGTTTGTAGCGGACTTCTTCCAAGGTTTCCTTATCCATGTCACCCCCGTACAAAGCAACAAGAAAGCGTGTTCTTGCAACTGCTATGTCTTCTGGTGTTGCATCATGTTGTTTGAAGATTCCTATCATGGCATTGAGTCTTGTGTCGTTTTGCACAAGCGAACAAAATTTTGTTATTCCTTGGTTGAAGAAGGACGATGTTGTATCGCAGCCGCTAAAGGCATGAAGAAACAGAATATTCTCAGCCGCCTCTTTGTATTTCACACTATTCGCGGAACACAGTCTTTCAAAAGTTTTGCCTCTCCCGGGTTTGCGAAGATATATACTACTTTTGGGTGGTGCTAATGCTGTCAGCAGAACTAGGAGATCAACGTCTTCGCCAATAATGAAAACAGCGTCATATGATGAACACAAGGAAATCGCAGTATTGACAATCAACTCATCAGCATCTTCTTCAGCCTGCACTGTAAAATCATCCTGTATAAATTGCTTTGTAAGCATCGAAATCAGACAGACTTTGTAATTTTCATTGGCTAAAAATCGTTCTTGTGAAACTTGAACTGGCATTGTTTCATCGAAAAGAACATCTGCAGACATGAGCATCCAGGCAACGTCCTGTAACCAGGACTCAATCAGTGTTGCCAAGTCAGCTGTAGACTAGGATCCCACTATAACAAATCAACGTCATCGAGTACACGGATGATGCTATATAAGTATATTGTAACGTAGAAATATGTTAAAATGATATTGTGTAATATGTTCGTACAAAATTTATAAAGAAAACTGGAGTTTTACAATTTTTTGTCAAAATTTTCTTCTTTCAACCGCTGTTACTCGTTACCTATTAGACTTACAAAAAAAAAACTTTCTACAAAAAATGTAGGTAATTTAGTTGTCTTTAAGTTTGCCTTCAACAATTTGGTTGCAAAATCAACCACTTCATAATTATTTTGAAAAAACCAAATTTTGGCACCTTCAATCCAAGATGGCGGATCGAGCTCGACCCCCCCAAGGTCGAAAACTTTTTTTTTTCTTTAGAGTCCCAATCTTAACAACATATGTGAAAATCGCTACTACCTAACCTTTTGCAAGGTGGAGCCCTTTTTTATCCCCCACTGACTGGACTATTAGTCACTTTTGAACTATTTAAATGTATCTTAATAATAATATTAACATTTGTTTCAGGATCTGCCACGACAAGCAACGTCGTCGTGGTGACCCCAGTGATCAACATGTCCTGTCCGGACTGCCGCGCCGGAAACGTCCGAAGGTCCTTCACTTGTTGCGGGGTCTTCTGCGCCATCATCCTTTTCCCCGTGGGCATAATCTGCTGTCTCTGCATGATGGACAAGCGCTGCGCGGGATGTGGAAGGCGCTACTAGAACCTATTTACTATTTACTTAAACGCCACCATGGTGCAAGCTTGAAATGAATCCTGAAATTATTATTGCATTTACTTAGCATTTAGTTACCATGTTTTAGGAGCAGGTTAAACCCGCATTTCTTTCATTTAATTAAGCCACAATTCTTGGTGCAAGTTTAAAATTAATCCTTAAAAATTTACACAATTACGTAAAATATAATAATTTCAGCAGTGGCGGCTAGAGACTTTTGCGCTAGCGAGCTGATATTGATGAAATCGGGTTTATTTATATATTGTTGTAGCCAAAAAGTACAAGAAATAGGTATGGAGATTATCATTGATTTGTAGTGATGGATCAGATTGATAAAAATCTCCACACACAAAAAATGATCTTAAAATTGATATTTACCAAAATAATTTACTTCTACGACAGTATAAATACGAACGTAATTGTCAATCTTCGTAAGCCAACTAGCAAAAAGAAATCCACGGTCCAGTGCTGATTTTCGGGTACACCTACTTTTTATATAATTCTTGCAAATGGGTAAAAAACAAAACAGTTACACTTGCCATAAGTATTAATCATCTACGTAAACTATGCATTCAAAACAGTTACACTTGCCAGTAGTATTAATCATCTACGTAAACATGCATCCAAAACAGCTACACTTGTCATAAGTATTAATCATCTACGTAAACTATGCATCAAAACAGTTACACTTGCCAGTAGTATTAATCATCTACGTAAACTATGCATCCAAAACAGCTACACTTGTCATCTACGTAAACTATGCATTCAAAGTTCCTTAAAAGGTAAAATAATCTATCAAAAATACAACATTCCGCAATAAATCGATATTACATGACATGCATTTATGTGTAAATGCGCATGCAATATTCATGTAGGCAGTTAGCGTTTAAGAGTTTTGTTTTTGTATTAGTCACATATTGAAAAAAATAGTGATATTAGATATTTACGTGTATGTTGTAACCCACCAAAGCTAATTTCCAAATTACGAATACAATCAAAGACAAAAATAATAATGATACAAATTTTATTTGTACTCATTATGTTATTTTGGTCCATAAATTGTATAAATTTTTTTATTGCTGAGTTCCAAGTTTTATTATAATTTTAAGTCGCTATTTGTCCAGTACATGGATATTTATTTGTATCCAATTTGATTCGAAATTGTTAATTTTAAGTTGTAATAAAATATTTTCTGAATAAAATTAAAAGTTTTATTTTTCTGTATTTTTGGTTGTTTATTTTTTTATTGAATATTTGCAGAATTTTAACCTCAAAAGTAGTAGGTACTACAGAGTATTTATACCCACAAAATACTTCTCATGAAAATTGCCTTTCAACCATAGACATATGAATATTAGTAGACCTGCCCTAAGTGATTAAAAGCGTATTATCCCCACTCCCCATACCGGTTCCATTGGAGCCGGCTGTGCTCGCGTATGGCCTCAAGTGAAATTTGAAAACGTGACGTCATCATTCTTGTGCGAACTATGGTCGAGGCATCATCGGTTCATTTTACGAAATAACACGGCAAAATGTTGACTTGTACTATGAAAACTTGTAAAAATAGATGTGAAAAAGAGAATAAACCCAATTGTCGTATTACATTCCATATATAAGCATTATTTTACTTTATTTTAAGCATATTCACATCGTATAATATGGATCAGTTGTAGAAACATAATATACTATCACATCGAGAAACGTCTGGACGCGAAACACAAAGCTGGTTGGTTGCTGGGAAGTAAATTATGAACATTTATAAAAGTGTCTTAACTAAATACTTAAACGAAATATTCGACTATGAAAATAGAAGAAATTTTTTTTTGCCGAATTTGGACTTCGCAAATTTGTTCATAACGTGGCGAGTAATTTGCGCTCCCATGTAAAAATGTCTATTCATTCAAAAGCAGATTTTACTTTTAAGAAGTAAATGGTGATATTATAATGATGCGAGATGCCTATTTACTGTCAGATTGATTTATTGACGAATCACAGTCAGCTTCACCCCCTTCGTTCTTCAACAGTTGATTTTACCCCTCGCCATTATCTTCTCGTCTATTAATTCCTATGTCTGTGCTTTCAACACTCAAAAATTTCATTGCTTTATATATGAGTAGCTGACGTGTACCCGGGGTTATGCTTAGGAGATATAAACAGCCTACAAAAAAGTCCGTCACGTACATATATATTGTAATTAAGATATACAATTCCATAGTAGGTACGTCATTTTGATGTACCTATCTCATAAGGTTTAGCCAGCGATTGCTAACGCTGGCTAAACTTTATGAGATATAAGCGCCCGAAAATATATTGTTTACGACTTGATTACAAAACATCGACTTTTGTCTACATTCTATAAATACAAAACGATTGTATTATTTATATATAAACCTTCCGGAAGAAAATCTCTAAATGATAGTGAAAACCATATCGAAATCCGTTGCGCAGTTTAGAAGAACTAAGCGCACAAACAGCCGTGGATACTATTTAGAGATTAGAGATTACGCAACCCAAATATTTATTATCATCTCGCATAATTCCAGGTTCCGCAACTATTTTTTTAATTTTTGGAATAACTAATGAGTAATATTAGCGAATCTAAAACGAAAATTTTAAACAAAAAAACCAGAAAAAGATATGGTCGCATCATGGGCTCAATTCCTAGATGTGACCGTATCACAGACATAGGAATTAATAGACGAGAAGATAAAGGCGAGGGGTAAAATCAACTGTTGAAGAACGAAGGGAGTGAAGCTGACTGTGATTCGTCAATAAATCAATCTGACAGTAAATAGGCATCTCGCAATATAATATCACCATTTACTTCTTAAAAGTAAAATCTGCTTTGGAATGAATAGACATTTTTACATGGGAGCGCAAATTACTCGCCACGTTATGAACAAATTTGCGAAGTCCAAATTCGACAAAAAAATTCGGTTCATTTTCAGAGTCGAATATTTCGTTTAAGTATTTAGTTAAGACACTTTTATAAATGTTCATAATTTACTTCCCAGCAACCAACCAGCTTTGTGTTTCGCGTCCAGACGTTTCTCGATGTGATAGTAACAACTGATTCATATTATACGATGTGAATATGCTTAAAATAAAGTAAAATAATGCTTATATATGGAATGTAATACGACAATCGGGTTTATTCTCTTTTTCACATCTATTTTTACAAGTTTTCATAGTACAAGTCAACATTTTGCCGTGTTATTTCGTAAAATGAACCGATGATGCCTCGACCATAGTTCGCACAAGAATGATGACGTCACGTTTTCAAATTTCACTTGAGGCCATATGCGAGCCCAGCCGGCTCAATGGAACCGGTATGGGGAGTGGGGATAATACGCTTTTATCACTTAGGGCAGGTCTACTAATATTCATATGTCTATGGACCGTATCTTTTTCTGTTTCAAATATTCGTTTGAGAGTCGCTTATATTGTCTTCAAAGATTAAATATTTTATTTTTATTTTATCGTTCTTTTATACGCCCATGGGGCTTTTATATTGGGTACAAATGGTTACATTTTTATACAAGGGTTAAGTAATAAACAATGTTTTCATACGGTTCCATGATAACTCATCAAAATGACAATTCAACACGCGTTATGAAAAGTGATAAAACAAAAACAAGGTTAAATAGTTACATGTGTGAACAATTTAACCTAGTTTTTGTTTCATCACTTTTCATAACTTTATACCACTTTTTATAGTTGTGTTGGTATCCGGTTACCGTTTCATACAATATCTTAAAATTTCCAAAAAAAATCTAATAATCTAGAATTATCTGAATTAAACATAAAAAGTTTTTTAGGTATGTTTTAAATATAGTCGTTTTATAAGAAGTGTACGTGTCCTAATCTATGGTGAAATTTCTGAATAAAATAGTTTTAATTGACAAGGTTTGTAGGTAGACTTGCATCGTTTTTATTTATTTTAGATTCATTTTTATTTATTAGACTTTGCAAATATGTCAATACAATTCACAGATTAAATGCCAACGAACAATGTTATCTATTGCTGGCGAGAACACAATCAATATAAATTATATTAGCGCTCTTATCTTTCATGGAAATGATACACGTATCAAGATTGATTGAACGCGTTATAAAGATTATACCAATTTCATGTAGCACTAGGCAAATATAAAACACCTATTTGGAAAGGCATCAGAATGGGAAATACTGAAATTCTTATTGAGGTTAATTTACAGGAAAAATCGTATAATAATACTTAAAAAAATTATTTCAGTTGTATGCTGTGACATTCATTTCGATATTAACAATATAAAGGAAAATAAATCAAGATTACTCTTTAGGGAAGAATTTTTTTAACACCATAATGTATTTTCCCAAGTGGAAATAATGTTAAAAATGAAATTAATTAATTAAACCAAAATTCTAATTAAAACACTTATTTTGATCTATAATGACAATATCTTTAATTATATACTTATGCCTAATTAATCTCCCATGGGTCGGTAAGGAATCGACATAAACTGAGAGCTGTAAGACTGCCTAAAAAATAGTGTTTGTCAAAGTAAGGAACCGGCTGATTGGTTTATTTATGGGAAACGGTATGTAGCGCTGTGCATTGTAGGAATTTTCTTCGCGGGGTCTTACAGCTCTCGATTTCTGTCGATTCCTAACCGACCCATGGGACGATGGGCTTAGGTTCGTTGTAACTTTTTGTCTATCAAAACTCTAACACCAACCCTTTCTTAGCATTACTTGTTCTGAAAAGATAGTAAGCGGGTATCGGCCGTAAGTGTCAAAACTCCTCTGACTACTAACCACACAGGTTCTACCGACCACGAGCCAAGGCACGCTGATGGTATCAACGTTCATACCGTACCGACTTGTGACTAATGATTACAATAATTGCTGTTTTTTTACAATTAATTGGCGATAGTCATTATTTTCTAACATAAAAAAACATGGCGTATAGAATAAGAATAGGTACAGATTCGTTTTTAACATGATGAATTAATAATTGATTTTGTTCCTCAAAATATAAGCCTTTGAATTATTGTTTATGGTTGGACGATATTAATATCGAACATGTTGACTTAACACTCACTGTGAGCAATCTGTTGGCCATTTGCACTTTGTATCTAACTACGAGTAGATTAGGTTAACTTATAATTACATTGTTATCCAAATCAATATGTTGGTGAATATTTTAATGGTGGTAAAACTTCGGTGGTTTAAATAGAAGTCAAAATTAACCTATAAATTATTTAAGAATTTTTCACCTCTAAACCAACTGATTATTTCAGGTTTGAAATCAAGAAATCGCAAGATCGTTGGGTGCCAATGAAATTATAAACGAAGCCATATAATACAAAATAGTGTTATGAATCTAAATATTCAATGATAAGGGGTATCTGATAAACCTATGGCAGTAAAATTCATACTCCAATAACCTTGTCGCCTGAAAGGGGGGGGGGGTACCTTACGTCAGATATGGTAGTTCTGATTTTTTGCGTAGTTTATGATGTTTGCCCAGTAAATAATCTAAATTTCTGACCTCGAGCGTCCAAGGCAACATTGTCAAAAATCAAAAACCACGAAATTATCTACCTTTCAGTTTTTGGGGATTTTAAGCTTGAAGAACTTCAACTAAGATTATAACTATTTATGTTTATAAAGTAGACTAAATTTTCTACAATTCTGTCTTCAAATTGGTCAAGAAAAAATTTCATGTTTTATTGTGAAAATGCCTTCATGTCATATTTATCAATAAATCTTCGACTGTTTTTGATTTGAAAATAAATACAGGGTGCTCGGGACTCTCGGGAGTAAAGTACGCTAACTTCGGGGGGTTATTCAAAATGATAGTAAAAGTAAAAAAGGTGAACGACGATTTTCGAAATTCCAACCTTTTAAGGTAGTTTTTACGTAAAATTAATATAAAATTATCTTCATCTGTATTCCTTTTGCTTTGTCACGCTTATGAATGTGAGAAATATATTGACGTTCAAAGAGATTAAATTCATATGTTTAAATTCGGTCATATTTTTCCATCAGATACCCAATGAGTGATGTAAACGACAGCATTTAATGACGTATTGAATCATGGGCTTTAATTTTTATATTTACAGACCTGATTTTTCCTTAATTGAAAATATTAGAGATAATAATTTTTTTAGTGTAGGAAAGCATGATGTCATTTTTAATCTGAATCTGTAAGATTAGGAGGGACGGAAATAGCATATAACTAAATATTACAGCAATATTCTTTTTTTTATTTAGGAGAAAAAACAGATACAGATATCAATTGACAAGAATATACAAAACATCAACTAGAGAATTCACCTGCATCCAAACTATTTCTCACGAATTGACTTAAGCAGCAGCTAAAAACATCTGATAATATTATTACTCCAGCGTCTGGACGGTGTAGGCCCTGTGATTGGTCAAATTCAAATTGTGTTTAAATAAGATTTTAAAGATTAAGACACGATTTCATACTGAAATAGAATCGCCACATGTAATACGATATTTCTTAAAAAATATCGTTTCTGCTCATACAATTTTTGGATATTAACGAAGAAAATATGTCTTAGAAAGTTCATAATCCATTGGATTAATTACATTACAGTGAAAATTATCCACAATTACGTGATTACGTTTGACGTTTGACGAAAAAAGCACGCGTTAATTCAATATGGCCGATACCCGATACGCATCGCGGCTAGGTGGCCGACAGAGCGCCCCTCTGGCGGTGAAGAAACGAATCAAATGACTGGCGCGTATATTTAAATATGCAAAATTACTTGAACATCAAGCGTTTAATAATAAGATTTCTTCTGGAAGTTTAGTTCTACTTTGCAATGGCATTTTTCATTATTATTTATAATTTTTTTTTTGCTTATTAATTACATCTGATTTTATATTGACATGTTTTCTAATTTCTAAAATTTCTAAATTATTTATTTGCGATGCTTTAATCCTGAGTGAAGTATTTTAAGACCTGAATTTTTATCGAAAGTGTGATTCAAAAGATGATTTGCAAACTCATATTCACTATTTCCATTTAGAACCCTGAGATGTTTTTTAGTTCTGACTTCAAAGTTTCTATTGGTTCTACCTTTGTAAAATAAATTACAATCCAGCCCAATTGAGTTTATAAACTCCTGATTTTTTTGTTTGATTTTCGCAATCTATATTATTAAGAATATATTTATTCATTCTGTTATTAGTGTAAAACGCCGGTTGAATAGTACCAGGAATGTTTATATATATAATTTTAGAAGTGTCGTTATCCACAAACAGAATTCTACGCCATTGTTTATTTATATCTTAAGAACTAGGGTAAAAATACCGTTTGAAGATAATATGTTTAATTATTTTATTTAGTATTTCAACTATCAATTTATTAGAATAACCGTTATTAAATTTTATTTGTCTTATGAATATATTGTTTTATGGTTATATGCAAAAAAAATTTCAGGTCTTAAAATACTTCACACAGGATATAAAGCATCACAAATAAATAATTTCGAAATTTTAGAAATAAGAGAACATGTTTATAAAAGTAGATGTAATTAACAAGAATTTTTTTTATAAACTCTCTTTTAAATATTTTCCCACTTAACTGGTCTTTCATATTGTAATTCCTAATTCTTATAAACCCAGCCTACTCTTACCCCTTCCCCCTCCTTCCACTTCTTTTTTCCAATTGTAATCTATATTTAATTTTTGACTTCGGTGTATACTTCGTTCATGAAACATGTATTGGTTGTATATAATAAAGTGAAGTTAAAAAAGTTATTTTTTTTTTAATAAAATAAAGTTTAATCGGATAACATTATTTTATCTATTTCCATTGTATATCAATGCATACGTACATAATAAAATGTAAACATTATATTTATTTATTAATTGGACAATTTGCATGGCGCCGCTTTTGTGAGATATCACCTCAGGGGCGCTATATTGTAATAATCTACCTTTATATATAGATTTTTACTCTCCTGATGAAGGTGTATATATAATCTAACTTTAAACTTTATTAGATACAGTAACAGTTTTAGGAAAAGAATTACCACCAGTTGGAGTAAAATTCACACCTTTTAATTAAACCGACTGCTAATCACATTGCACAATTACCCTCCTTTTATCCATAAACACGGGTACAATTAATCAATATGTAATAATGTATTATTTCAGTCAACTTTGTTGTAACTATCTTTAATTGTTGTGACAAACTATACGATATTGATTCAACTTATAGACATTGACGGTTGTAACACATATTTAAGGACTGCAAGTCTCCTATGAGCAAATTATATTAGGTACCATAACAGTTAATATCAGTTGTAGACATGTAGTCAATAATAGTGTTTCATTTGAAATAATCCATCACAAATACGTAAAATTTCATTTATTCAAACAACTGTCATTCTTATTATGCCTAAATTGAGCATGTTATTATTCATTAACTCCTTCCTGTTCCGTGTTTTAACAATATATACTCACCCTCTCTCTGTGAATGACCTAATATCTATCTATTAAATGTAACTGTTGTTAATATCACTTAAACTGGGCGCAGCCCAACCAAGTGCCGCCCGCAGGGCCTAGCGGCAAAAACCCGCGGAGCGGGTTTTTAACTGCTAGTATACAAATATTTTGACTATAAATAGGGGAAAAATACATACATAAGAATATTATTTTACAAATAGAGATATGAAAGAAATGCGCAATATCCTTATAAGAATCCACAAATTATTTTGAAAAAATTTAGAGGGTAAAACAAAAAAATATATATAAATAGATAAACAATGTTTAACAGAAATTTAAAACATATATATTTAAACGAAGTATGTCTAAGTTGTTTACTTTGAACTTTGTAGGAAAACAGTCTTCATTTTTCTACTAAAAGTAGTGCTATAATACTACCAATAAAAGCTTTTTATCATAAAATCGCCTATTTGAATTTCGATTTTGTTTTAGTGTACGAATCTTCTGAAAGTGAACTTGAAAAAAATAACTTTACGACAGTTAATATACTAAATAAATGTCGGTCCTACAAAATGAAGATTTGGCTCAGTTGTTAGCGCGGTTGACTGCAGTCCCTGAAGAGGAAGGTTCATTCCAAAGTATAATTATATTTTTATTATTATTATAATACATCCATTAATAAAAACGTATTATATAAAAAACTTTATTTTTTTAACTTATTTTAATTAATATTTGTAATATGAAGCTTCAATCAGCGTTTTAACTTTTGACATCCGAGCAGCTATAGCATATATTCTTTACTCGATAGCTACAGCCTTTAAGTGGGGATTATCCATCAGGGTTACGGTAGGGGATGGGGGTGGGGGGTTATGCAGGAGACTCGATGAACCCTTCAGACTTTCCTCCAGTCAGCTACTACCCCCTCCCCCACCCCCCTCAAGGGTACTCGGAACATCGTTCGACGATGAACCAGGCCAGCGACATTGTCAGAAAAATCTCAATATCTTTTCATTGGTTTTCTGGTGTGGCGAGTAATAATTATGTAAAATCTAAGTTGATATGAAAATCTCATGAAACAGATACAACCAATACATTATGTTACCTTAATCACTGAAAAGACGTATCTAGATTAAAAATTACTTATGTTGAACTCGGTTTTAAATACGCTTAATCATTTGATTCTGGTTGAAAATAAAATCAAATTATCTCAACCGACCAAATTATGATTTCGGGGGTTTTTAAAAAATGCGCATATCTTAATTGAATGATTCATTATTACTTATCGTTTCAACGTAATTACGAAAACAATCAATCATTTCGAGTTCTTAAAAGGTTGATTTTTTTGTATTTCCGTTCAATATTAGGAGTAGAATGAATCTTGATTAATAAAAATGAAGTCATGTGACATGTGGAAGTTTTATCTTTTGTCCCTAATGTTGTAGATTTGATTTACGTACTAATGTCAATTTGCATAGCTTTCCGGTCTGGGGTAATATAGGTAACTGCAACTATTTTCACTAAAAAAATTAATTTCCAAAATAAGCTATATTTTTATTTTATTTTTTTTTATTCCAGATCTCTGGGAGGGTGGTGCAATCCCACGAGCTCCATATTATACATAGAATATATATGAAGTAAATATAAAAAAATATTGTAAGATAATACATACAAAATAAACGAAAACGAAAGACAATAATAATAATAATAATAATGCAAAAAAAGTTTGTCATGAAGCTTTGAAATATCCATTCAACTGTCAACAAATAAGGCTTTAGGTATGAAATATTGTTTGTTTCGTACGGTTCACTGTTTCATGTGAAATAGTGTGTACACATCAAGCGAAGTCTGGTAATGTTACTTTTAATTTTTTTTACATTTAAAATGACGCCGTGGGTGCGCTCAATTTTCAGAATTCAATTTACAAAAGCCAAATGAAACGGAGGGAATTTTCCCGATCCCATGTGCTAAAGCTACTTTGGGAAACTAATAACCGAAGTGGTTATTCGAAGTGGAATCTGATATCGAACTGGATACTTGAGCACGCGTCACACAATACTCGTATCCGTACCCGTACTTGCCCGCGCCATTTATGACGGAATGAAATGAATAAAAAGCCAACATTACTTACTTCAAAATTAAGTCTAAAAAATCCGATAATTTTTTTATTTAGCGTACACGGAGAAAAATGATCATACTAAAAAAGTGACAGCATGCCAACTTTCTCATAAAATATTAGTCATAATTCAGTCAGTCAGTTTAGTCATATATCGATAGCACGTGTTCTTTTCCTAATATATATCATGACGGAATGCGACTGTATCAGTATATCTCTAGTAACTCTTTCAATTCGTTATAGCCCTACTGTCCCATTTTTAACAGGAAAACGTATAATTTTATCAGATTTTTAATTAATTAACAGTATTTCAAGTCAGTAAGTTTTTTCCGTGTACAATAATAAAATAAAGGTAACTTATTTTCGGCATTGAATAAAGAACGATGTAACTATTTTTATCACGCTCTTTATCAATTTAGAAATTAAAATTAAAAAATTAAAATTAAAAAATAAAAATATCCACTAAAAATAATTTTGTATTCTTTTTTATATTGTCGACTCTAATAATATGTCATGATCGCGAAAAGTGACGAAGACGTACACAATTCTAAAAACATGTGATGATTATTTGTAACACGTTAGATGTTAATGGAAAGATAAGGTAATGTAATATAATATAATATATATAAAATACATAATATAATATAATTCAAAAGCCACCTTAAAAAGTATTCCGAACAGTTGAACTGAATCGTATCAATTATAAACCAATATAACAACACCCCCATACACACAAGCCCTGCTTATTTATGGGGGTAAATCAAATACTAATATTATGTAATTAATAACTGCACTATATTGTGTAATTATATTATGTAATTGTTATATTATGTAATTCGTACTAAAAAACAACAAACCCTAAAAAAAAATGTATATTTTTATTGACTACAATGTAAGAGTGCAACTGACCGTAACCAGTGCGACTATAGCACTCTCAGTTAGAAGTGCTGTAAGTTTATTTAATTTTATATTTATTATTTTGATACATGATGTGGCAAAAGTAATCACCCTAATGTAAAACACTATAACTTTTGCAAATGGCGCCAAATGTCAATTCGGTTTTTGACATTTATGTAGTAAACAAACGAAGAATACAAATCGACAAGACATGAATTGGTTTATTCAACAAGAACGCGGAATAACAAGCATTACCAAAGTTTATCATAAAAAACAATTACAGCAAAAGAACATCAAGTGATTACTTTTGCTCCACACTATATAAATGGCTCTACCGCTGTTTCTATTGTATATTCTATTTCTCCAGGACGATACAGAAAGTATTAGGTAGGTACCTACCCTGGAACGAAGTACTTCCGAAAAATGTATAAAATACATAAAAACAATTTAATCTTTATATTAATGATTTTACAACAATTATATCTCAATGGTGGTACATTTGGAACGCTTTTCTGCTATAAAAAATGGGCTATCATATCGATTAATCTTGTACATGACATATTTGTATCTTAGCATCATTAGTTTTAGGAAAAACGGATCTTCGCGAGATAACTAAACTATCGTCATCGCTTGAATAACAATTTACAAAATAACATCATGAAATTAAGCACAATAGAAAATCATACAAAGAAAAAACGTACCTAATTGCTAGAACTGAAATGTGACCGCCATCACATTCTTCACTAATCTTGTCAAGTGGACAAATTTCAATTGATCTCATTTAAAACTGCTGATTTTGAATGAAAAGGAACAACTTGCCGGTATGATTTGAGATTTTCACGGCCAAAAGTATTATAGTGATTTGTTTTTCGGGTATTATGCCGTGTTGCGCTATCTCCTTCTTTAGCCAACGTTTCGGACAGCAGATTCAGATTGATGGACACTACAAAAACAAATCACTATAACAACTTCCCGGGAAATTTTTACGTTTTATTTTAGGAACTAATCGGGAATTAATATGAATTGTACCCGCACCTACATCTTATAGTAGTAAAAAGCTTTTTACAAAAACAAATTTATTTTAAAGCTGATCGTATGGGAGCTTAAAATGTTTCAAAAGTTATGCACAAATTCAAATTCGAGACAATGGGCAGAAGGATCAATAGAATGACAAAAACCTTGCAATGCATTGTTGCTTTTTAAGGGTTTCTGTAAAGCCCCGGATATGGCGGCCTTTGGCTTCTGCTCTGTTGGTAAAAGGTACTGACCTTACCGCCCTGCTTTATGCTTACCCTGCACAACCTACCGCAAACACTTCCTTCTTCGTATGCTTGCTTTTATGCTGACTGAATAATACATAATAAAAGGGCTCCTTTTTGCGCTAGTCTACGATCGAAGATTATTAAAAAAAAACATTGTCTTAGTAAATGCAAGAACAAAAGGGAATTGTGAAATATTATGGAAAATCTTTGCTCTATTATGGAAGTTGTGGAAGAAGTGAAAGTCTTAGTATCGCTCCAGTTTTGCATCGATGCCACCCATTATCTATGTAAGTGTCTTGACATGGTTTTGCCTTGATGCCACCCATTATCTATGTAAGTGTCTTGACATGGTTTTGCCTTGATGCCACCCATTATCTATGTAAGTGTCTTGACATGGTTTTGCCTTGATGCCACCCATTATCTATGTAAGTGTCTTGACATGGTTTTGCCTTGATGCCACCCATTATCTATGTAAGTGTCTTGACATGGTTTTGCCTTGATGCCACCCATTATCTATGTAAGTGTCTTGACATGGTTTTGCCTTGATGCCACCCATTATCTATGTAAGTGTCTTGACATGGTTTTGCCTTGATGCCACCCATTATCTATGTAAGTGTCTTGACATGGTTTTGCCTTGATGCCACCAATTATCTATGTAAGTGTCTTGACATGGTTTTGCCTTGATGCCACTCATTATCTATGTAAGTGTCTTGACATGGTTTTGCCTTGATGCTACCCATTATCTATGTAAGTGTCTTGACATGGTTTTGCCTTGATGCCACCCATTATCTATGTAAGTGTCTTGACATGGTTTTGCCTTGATGCCACCCATTATCTATGTAAGTGTCTTGACATGGTTTTGCCTTGATGCCACCCATTATCTATGTAAGTGTCTTGACATGGTTTTGCCTTGATGCCACCCATTATCTATGTAAGTGTCTTGACATGGTTTTTAACTTAAAACACTTGTTTTGTAGCTAAATCTGAGTAATAATAAAAATAAAGTAATTTTTGAATAATTCTGCTAACTCCGTTTTGTAAAAAATACCGTTAAAACTTTTGCACAACTTCTTTCCTCCCCGTTTTGTACTAAATTAGAGATGCACGGCGTAGTCGGGCGTAGAAGCAAAAATAACTTTATTCGTACCCTGCGTCGTCTGCGTTGTAATCATATTTTTCAATATATTATTTTTTATTGAAAAATTGGAATGATATAAGAAAAATAAAACAAATTGAAAATAAAATAAATTTTAACATTAATAAATAAAATTTGGGGGTTAATGCTAGAAATACCTTTTGAAATGTATTTTTGTAATTATATTTTTTTTCAGGTACCAGAAAGTACTTTTGTGATTTGATTTTGTTTCAGGTACCAGAAAGTACTTTTATAATTTTATTTTATTCATAATTCCTGAGCGATTCGTAAATTTGACATAGGCACTTCATGCATTAAGCCCAAGATATGAAATAAAATATTTTATAAATCATACACATTGTATGTGAAACCCACAAAAAATCTCCATTAAGATATGTGAGTTGGGGAGTTATAAAATTTCTGAATGAATTTTCTAATTTGACGCAATTATTTTCAGCTCACAATCACATCCAACATGGTCTGTTCCATACTATTTTTCTACTTAAAAAACGAAGGGGTCTAGTAAGGCTAGTAGTCTATAAATGGCATACGAAAGCTTCCGTCCCAGCATAGGAGCAAGTAGCGAGCAGAAGTGAATCTAATTTAGGTATAAAAGATCTGTTGGAAGTGTGCGAGGAAGAGAACTGTCACCGAATGGAGCGCGAGTGTCGAGAAGTGCACGTGAATAATGGCCGACAGCTGCTGTTGGGGAGGTACCGGCTGCTCCGAGATAATATGCAACTAAATAGTCAACGTTTTGGAACATTCTGATGGAACTGTTCAAAAGCAAACCTGGGATTAAAAATTCGTTCTTTGACCTCAAAGCCCTGGTGAGAAATGCAGGATTCTTGCATCCATATAAGTAAGCGCTTTATTGTGGCTTGTTGCTGGTCGAAATCGTCAAGTTTAATAAACCTGTCAATATTCTGAATTTTATAAAATGTGGTTTCCATTTAAGGTTAAACACAACGCTCGTTGTATTCTACGTGTTCACAGATGGCGTTAATTAATTAATTTTGTTTAAATACGCTTTTGCAAGGTATTGCTTTACAATATTAAGACAAATCATTTGTTTGCGCCCGTATATACGCAATATGAATATGAATCAATAGTTTTGTTCGTTTAAAGACTTAATTCTTTCGAGAAAGGCACACAAATACAATATTTTACCTATGATTCAATCCAATATTGTATTTGTATGCCTTTCTCGATAGAATTGAGTTTTTATATGGACAAAACTATTTATTCATATTCATATTGCGTATATGAGGGCGCAAACAAATAATTTGTCTTAATACTGTAAAGCAATACCTTGCAAAAGCGTATTTAAACCAAATTAATTAATTAACGCCATCTGTGAACACGTAGAATACAACGAGCGTTGCGTTTAACCTTAAATTAGCATTGTTGGTTCGATTCCTGCACCACTCATAATATAAACTTTTCATGCTCCTATTTTTCTGCTTCACGAGAAATGCATATTTTTAATGCAGCTGTTATAAATAAATAAATGATCGTCTTTCTTTTCTACATGTTTAGAAAATCAATAAATAAATTGGCCGATTATTAGTGTAAAAAAATCAAAATCAAATTAAATAATATGACAAAATTTTTTACGCCTTTTTCAATTTCCGTTGCGTTCAAGTTGCGCCATCTGTTGTGCCGGCTAGTAGCCAATTATAAAGTTTTTTTGGTTTAACTGAGGATTTAACCTTCCTCCCCACCGGGCCGGTCCAATTCTGGAAAAATGCGTGTGCACGCACGTGTGTGTACATGAGTGCAACCAATTTGATAAAATGCATCGTCATCGACAACGAGTCGAACGATTATCGGAAAACAAAGTCTATATTCAAATAGATGTATTTAAAAATATATTATTTTCGACATAAAATTCTCACCATTTGGAAAAATTAAAGTTAGTACAAAAAGATGAAGTGAATAACTGACTGCTCTGGAAAATCTAAGAAAAACTCCACTGCTCCAAATCTGGATGTATTGAAGTATTACAAAATAAGTTAATACATAAAGGAGGCTAAGGAACTTATACCATTTTAATCCGTGCATAAATTTATACTACGAAGTATTTTTAACATCTTAGTGAAAATTATTCAACATTTATTTACGATTGAAAAAATGTGATCGAGGGAAATTAAATACTCAGATGGAACTACTACTTACGAGTATTTGCTTTATTGCAGTAGACACATATTTCGTAGGTACCTACCTTGAAATCCAGATAGCAGTGTCGACCAAGAGATAAGATTATTCTAATAATAAATAGGATTCCCACTATCGTATCGTATTTCTTTCATAGTGTCTTATCGTATTTCTTTCTTAGAACGTCGCTAGTCGATCAATAAAAATTATACTGACGAATCAAACGCTTTTCATTTATAACATGTTTGGAGATGCGTAGGTACCTTCTTAAGTATTCTATTCAAAATGTCACATTTTAAGAAACCTTTGAAGCGATGGTTTTGTTGGCGCTGAAGATAACTAACACCGAACATGTTATAGTGAATAAGTCTATTTTATTTCTAGACGTGCTCGCTTTGAGCTTTAACACGGTGGACACGTTGTCCAAACAAGCGGACATATTCACTGGAAGGCAAAAATGTCGAGCAAAGTTGTACTTACTTATATTTACATGACCACACGGTGTGATAATAGTGTGGCCACAAAAACAGACTTGTAAATTTCATGAAAATTTTTGATTTTCTGGAACAGGAGAAATATTAAAAACATTTTTTTACATGAAAACAGAATAGTTTTACGGCACTTCAGGAGTAAAATCACCACAGATTATGTTGCTATTTTCATATATAGCATACACACGCACTTCCGCACTACATTGCCACAAGTAATAAACAAATTATACATCAAACTGAGATTAATTGACTTTGAAGTCTTTGACGCATTTTCATCGTTGTTTGAATTCTGCAAAGCTCGTGCACAACTGTTAAGAGCTCCAAGCACTAGATAATATTCACGTACTTTCAAATTATAATGCCCATATCAAAATCTTGATACATATTTATACATTCAAGTCAAGATGCGAAACTTCAAAGTTCTCCAAACTTAAAGCCAGTTTGAAATATTTTGACTTACTGCAGTGTAGTATGCGATTTATTTCATTAAATTCCTTAGGCGAATGTGACATAACACTACCTAGTAATGCAAATTTTATCGCTTAGAAATATTTTTGATGATTTAATTAAATACTGCGAGCAGAATACATCTTAGCCTATAAAACAATCGAGCACTTTTTTGAAACGTATTTTATAAGCCCATAATAAAATTAAGTATAAGGCCTATCGAAACTGCTTTATAGCTAAAAATCTCCTATTTACGGTTATGGTTGGTTATTGTATAATGTGGCAAATTTAGTTCTTTAGAAAATGATTTAAATATTTGTGCCTGAACTTCGAAAAATAAAATAGGACCCACTTTTTTGCGATGTTTTTTTCTTGTATAAATCGAAACAGGAAGCTGATGTTAAACGGGGATTTAAACCTTATCGCCATCTACATAAGGAGTGTTATTACACGGCGTGGTGCATTGCCTTAATATGTTACCAGTTTTCCTGATCTATGGCAACCCTGGATGTTAAGAACGTAATATTTAATTGAGTACTGCATAATAAGAATAATACAAATAAAAAAATAGGTACTTATTCCAAAATAAGTCACAAAAAAAATTATGTTGCATGTGTTCAGAGTGTTGTACAATGTACAATCTACACCGGTAATGAGCAACATGCGGTCCGCGAGCCCATTTTGTGCCTTTTTGTACGGCTCACTTGGCTAAATAAAATAAGAAAATTTACGATAAAAAATATTTAACGGTTTCTATTCCGTTTTATAAAATACCAAAAATTTTCTTGTCAAAATTTTATTTAACTTTTGAATTAGCAATTTTTTGCCTGCCGCGCTTTCAGAGCAGAAGAGAGTTTTGATATTCGATAGTTTTTAATAGCAACCGTTCTCATTTCCGGATGCCATCATCAAATATTTTACGTTTTCAATAATCTGTATAACAAAAAACGAAAGGGATCTCACTGTTTTTCACATTCAATTTTATCCACTTACGTTGTGTTTAAGCGTTCTGCGATTGTGTTATAAATAAAATACAGGATTAGAAAATATAAATAGGTTTGCGACACCACTGACTGAAAAGTTAACCATGTCAAGCTACAAAATTTAAAAAAATTGGCTCCCCGGTAAAAAGGCTGATCATCACTGAGTTACACCATAATGTTTCCTAAGGAAGTACATGGACTCCTTAGTCTCAACTGTAGGAAGAGGAAGGAGTCGCACACTCGCCACTCGCCACATGTTCAATTACCATAATTTAATTACGAAACCATCTTCCTGCCATGTGACCACAATGTCGCATGTCAATTTCTAAATTTAATTCCAAGGTATCCTGGGACCGGGCCCGGTGACTATGTTCTCTGTTCTGTAGGAGCCTCTCGAAGACTAAGGACTCAAATATCCGGAAACCCCGGCCAAGATATTCAATACTCTTGTTTTACGCTTTGTCCCACGTGCAATTTGACGTCCATGGGACGATCACCACGTGTGATGAAAAACGGGTAAATGGACAGCTCTACGTATTTTTAAAACCTCTTTTTGAAAATTTAAACACAATCTGTATGCACAAATACTTTCAAACATTCTCGTCTTATTAAATTTTCTGTACTAAGCTGTGCAGTATTAGAATTACATTACATCCACCAAGTAGTTCATATACTTATCGATGGCTAGTATAATATACCCATTCCCATGTACCTTTGTGCTATTTGATCTCAATATTTTTTAACAATATAAAATTGATGCTGGACTAATTTATGAAAAAGGTAACTAATAATGAGGGCTTAATCAAGCTAATTAAAAAACTATGAGTTAACTTACATTTCATCAAAAATTCTATTTAGTTAGTCTTATCTATGAACTTAGAAGTAATACTTGGTATCAACAAATAAATATCATCTTTGCACTAGGTACTTATAGATAGTACTTGCAGTTATTACCCGACGGGTCAACAACTTTGGCGTCTGAAAGTCCGTAGTCTGAAATCTGGAAAGGGTGATTTTTTTACTTACCACTGAGTTCAGAGAATAAAGGGGATAATAAAAATAAAAGGAATGTAATGAAGTTTATTTTTTAAAGAAATATATAGATATATTGAACAGGCGATAAGGATTTCGAAGTAATTAAAAGATTTTTCTGATTATTTGGTAGACTGTCGAATATGCAGATATTATTATCGTCAAGTCCAGTTCAAATAATAATTTTGCAGTGAATATGATTGAGAACTCCAACATACTTGACTTAAAAAAATTGATGGGCAAAGTATTTTAAAGGTCATCTATATCAATCACATCGATGGGTAGAGTTGTTCAAAGAACTGAATCCCAATATTCTATGTTGGAATACTATATACGACATCGTTCCAGGTTACATTATCAATATATTTATGGCTTGATAACAACATACATTTAAAAAAAACAAGTTTTTGCAAAGGTTCACAATCAACCGTAAACCCTTTCCATTGATAAAGCATTTTCAGAATGATATAGACAAAAACCTCCAAGATTTCTCTCTTAGCATTATAAACATATCATCTAAAAAAAGAGAAAACACCGAAAAATCAGATTAATAAGCTCATTTCGACAATTTATTTTAGTTTATCATTAAAAGGGAACTCGTCCCACAAATGTTATAATTTTTGAGAAGGGGCGGTTCTTCGCTTATGTCGATTGGTGTTTGACCCCCCAAAATTATAAAACAACAATAATAAATTATGTGCATCAAAACAACTGGTTTAATTCTTAATTTATTTGAAATGTACCGCGAAATAGCAGGGCTGCGAGCGGCGGCGGCGTGTGACCAGCAGTGGCATCTATTGTCTCTAATAGAAGCTTTCATTCACAAGTCCATACGATTCGCTGGGTCAATTTAAAGAATGTCCCCGGCTTTTGCATCTTCTGTCCGAATAAACGAAATGGCACTATGTCTTTCGTCTAGGTAAAAATTAGGTAT